>NW_015386534.1:667171-707997 GCF_001527695.2 Protobothrops mucrosquamatus
CTTCTTTGTGGCAGCCCCTGAGATATTGGAACACTGCTATCATGTCCCCCCTTGTCCTTCTCTTCGTTAAACTAGACATACCCAATTCCAGCAACCGTTCCTTATATGTTTTAGCCTCCAGTCCCCTAATCATCTTTGTTGCTCTTCTCTGTACTCTTTCTAGAGTCTCAGCATCTTTTTTACATCGTGGTGACCAAAATTGGATGCAGTATTCCAAGTATGGACTTAACAAGGCATTGTAAAGTGGTATTAATACTTCACGTGATCTTGATTCTATCCCTCTTAGAAAGCAGTTCCAGAAAGCAGCTACATATCATTTGCCCATATGTAAATGAACAAACCTATCCCTGATGCAGTGTCTCTTTGTTGTTTTACCCAGGAATTTCCTAGTGAAAGTAAATACAACAATATATAAGTCTGACCCTGTAATTTAAATGTATTTAAATTACAGCAGCTTCACATTAATTTTAAAATAAAACATTAGCTTTGGAAGCTAATTGCAGACCTATATTTTTGAGTTTTTGATACAAAAGGTGGTAGGTTAGTATTTATAGCAAAAGTATCATGGGGTACTACAGATAAAAGCATAACTGTAAAGCAATAGATGTGCATCAAAATATTTATGAATTAGAAAAAGAAGTGAACATAAAAATATACCTAAGTGAATAGATATTATTACAATGGATGAAGGCTAAAGAACAACATGCCATATAGTTATCTTCCAATGACTTAAGTCTTGTAATTAATAATATACTATGAATCTCCCACATCAGAACTAGATAAACAGTTACAGTTACTTGCAGTAGTTATTATAACCATTGTTTGCCATTCTGTCCACCTCTGAATTTCCTATTTCCCCTGCAAAGGACAGATATTCATTGATTGATTGAAAGTACTATCTATACCTGTATATAAAAATGTACCATCTGGAAATTTATCTACCTAAAATAGCTGGCCAAAAATTCATAAAATTAGTACAACCTTACATTTGTAATTCTGCATATCTACCATATTATATTAATGAAGAAATGAGTATGTGATGGCACGTGCTCCTTTTATGCAGAGTTCTTTTGGTGAAAGACCTTTAATATCAGGCAAATATTCTGTTGTATACATGGCTTATGGATTCATTTATTTATGCAACGATGGATAAGTAGATTCCCAATTCCCAGCTTTGGATATAGCTAGCTTTTTTTTTTTGCTTATTTATTTAATCTTTTTTTTTTAAAAAAATGAGCAAGTTAAAGAAAAGTGCTAGGGTTAGGATTTATACTATGTTGATCAAGATGTTTTAAAGAGTTGCAGAAGTTCTACCTCTACACTATATTGCAGTACAGTGAGGTTCCCCTTAAGAATGCATACCCAACCCTAGTTTTGAAGATTTGGCTTTTGTTCTGTCTTTGGCAATGATATTTGAAGCCCCCTTTTTCTTTTTTTATTGTTTCCATCCAGTTTTTCCATTACTTTTCCAATCTTTATTCTTTTTGTTTGTTATCTCCTTGTTTTCAGTGATTTTAAAATTTGTAAACTACCTAGAGTTGTTGGGAGTTGTCCACCATTTTATTATTATGGTTGATTGCACAATCAGCCAGATTTTTAGACTTGAATTGGCATTTTTATGCACCTATTGAAACCTTCCAATGATTGGAATTGCCCATCTATTAATTGCTTTATTGATAGTATTTCTTCCATTGAGTTTGGACTTTAAGATCTTCCTTACTCTCTTGATATATTCACTTTAACCTTCTTGAATTGAGACAGTATGATGTTGTCAGCTTGAAAGATGTCCAGATATTTGTAATGATCATCTTCATCCAGGTTCCTGAAGTTATTTCCATAGAGCATCTTGATTCCTTAAGTTTTTAGTAGTTTTCTCCATTTATGGTGAAGGTGGCACATTTGTCCTGTCCAAACCATTGCAATGTCTTGACGGTATATACAGAAGCATTGAGCAGTGAATCTATTTCAGATGGCTTTTTTCCATACAGGTTCAGGTTGTCCATGTAAAGGAAGTGGAATAGCCTGGCAGATGTTTTTGGTGTTTGATATCCATGTCCTGAATTATTCAGTATTGTTGGCAGAGAAATCAGTATACTGATAAACAGTATCCTTGAAAGATTCTCTCCCAGTCTATCACCATTGAGAAGTAACTGTGTCTTTCATTATGCCATTTATCTTTGTACAAAACTGATGTTTTTACTGACTTGTATTATTTCTAAGTACTTGATTATCCAATCATGTGTCACGGAATTGAATGCCTTCTTGTAATCAATCCATGCTACATTCAAGTTGGTTTTCCTTCTCCATTTTCCAATATCATTTTGTCAATTAGGAGGTCTGCTGCTTGGGCAGTTTCCTTTCTGCTCAGGTGGAATGAGCTTGTTTTCAGTTACATGTTGTTGGACTGCATCAACTACCACACCAATTAGCTATTAGAAATTTTTTAGTAAGCAGGTAATTAGGCTGTAGTTGCCCGGTGCTGCCCCTTTTGTTGGATTTTTCATTATCAGGTAAGTTTTTCCAGCTGTTAACCAATATTTAATTTTACCTCCTTGCAATATGTTGATATGCATTTCATCATATTCAATATGCATACCCCAATACACTATTCACTGGCCCTTTATGGAATAAAACAGTCCCACTGATATCTACATATGTGGGTCTGATTAGGGTAAATTGTAGGGGTGACTCAGAAACATGATATTGCATTCCTTATTTATCCCTTTTATTTAATTTGTTCCTTGTATTTCACTTTTACATCTCCCTGTATTGTGTTATGTTTTATGTTTTATTTTGAATGTTTTATCTTGTATTTTGATATGGCTTATGAGTTAATCAGTAACAATAGAGATTGGTGTTAATATACTTTTAAAATCAGAGGGAAATCAAGAGATAAGGCAGAGCCTATTAATGTATTAATCCATATTTATTTAGTACAAAGCTGTTGTGACATTATTAATGGACTGGAAATCCAGAGTTCAAAACAAACCTTGGCACCCTCATAGCTGTACTTAAAACTTTTCTTTTTAAATGTTCATTATTAGGGAATACTTCTTGGTAGTAAAATCAGTTCATCCATGGAACCAAATAGAAGAATTCCCTTCATTAAATGGACAGTCATGTGTTATGGATGCTTTAATTTAAATTCTTACACTGAGGGGTGATAGTGGTGGTATGATGGATTCTATAGCCTAAATAGCACCTTCTAGTCTACTTCTATAAAATATAAACATTCCTTTTTAGTCTTCTTGGATTTGTTGCCCTTTTAAAAAATAGCAAAAAAGGAAAAATATTTTTTTTCTTTTACTTCTACATCCAACTCTTCTCTGCTGGAACTTTAGTAATTTTTGGAATAACTACTGGTGAGTGCTTATTTGTAGCTCTTATATCTTCCTCCCTGTGCCATCTGTTCACATAGTGGATTCTAGTGGTTGCCAGTTAAAAAGCAGATTTCCTAAGCTGAAGGCTTGTATAGCAAGCTTAATGTATTTGGTGGGATTTATGGTTATGATTAGGACTCACAGCGTTGTTCCAAATTCCCAAAAAATATTTGGTCTGAATCCTTTTAAGGCTCCATTCCATCTATCTAGGCTCGTATTCCATGCAGCAGTCTATCTATCATCTTCCTATGGATTCACTACAGTACATTGCTAAGTTTCTTTTTTTGAGGTCACTTCACCTTCAGATCATATACTCTGCTTGGAAAAGAACAGCCATCTAAGGAAACTTATTTGTCTAAATTTACCAGAACTGAACCTTTGACTCTTTGCTTTAGAATAGAGAGAATAAAAGCTGAAAATTAAAAGCCTCCTCTCTTCTGAATTCTGCTGGAATAGGAAAATTGCCCTCATGCATTATTTCTGTGCATTTTGTTCGTTGAAACAGGCTTTTCGTTTGGCAAGAAACAAATCCTTTTTTTTTTGTAGTTTAAAAGGGTGAAGTAAAGGTTCAGGGACACTTTCTCCACTACGAGATAGAGGCAAATCAATAGTGCTATATGAAACTCACTTACAGTGGATAATTGGTGTTGGAAGGAGTTTCTGCCAGGCCAAGAAACAAAGTTCATATTCCTGCTCCAATTAATATACTATCAAGAGTGAATTGTCTAGTTATGCTATTTCAGGTTATTGGGACTTGTAATTAGTGCACTTTTTCCCTCCAATTTCTTATTTCACTTGAATTGCATTGCACGCAATTTCAAAGAATTTTGGAGTTTGTCTGTGGGTTTAGTGCACTTACTTAGTGATGTGTTGGCTCAGGAATCTTTACATGAGTAAAGGACCTGGTTTTCATTGTATTTAGTATTCTGCAGCTTCCCTAGTTTCTCGTGTTTCCTTAAATCACAAGGGAGGGGGAAAATCTTATCATGCTCCTCACAAGGGTCTTTTTTTGTAATGGTGCTGCCAGCATTACTAGTTCATGTTAGTATACTTGAGAAATGGTCCAAAAATTATCTATCCCTTAGTTGGGAAAATCATATACCAAAACTTTTTTGCTTACACATTTGGTGTCTAATTTCAAAAAGCTATTTGTGTTTGTCCTTAATTGCATCCCAGTGCATAGTGCAGAAAAGAATTTGGAAGAAACTATCTATCTTAAAGGTACCAGCTGAACACATTGAGGTATAGTTCCCTATTGTGTAAGATGGCTAGTGGATATTTTTAGGAAAACTAGTAGTTCAAATATAACAAACATTTCTTGCATAAAATTAAGAAGAACCATGGTTTGTCACTGAAACAGGATAATTGGCAGGATCCTGGAAGATTTTTATTGACAATTTGCCTTTCTCTAGCTGGCAGATGAGGTCATAGATTAGCTGCCTATCATAAGATTTTAGAATATTGTTTCTACCAATGCTCTTCTTGTGCATTTATGTTTCAAATAAATGGCATACCATGCTTAACATTTCCACTTTTTGCTTTTCTGTGGAAAGAAAGCCCTTCCCCCAAAGGTCTCACTTCACCCATGGAAAGAGTGGAATGTACAATAGATCTGTTGTATTGTGATGACTGTATGCGTGATTTTTAAAGCTCTATATTTGACAAGGATCTGAAAATGTGACTCACACTGTCCTTTATAGTAATTTGCTTAATAAGGCTTTACAATCGTTGCACCAACCCTATTCATTCCAGTGGGATAACAGGGAGCTCTCTCAATCCCTCCTGCTCCTTCTCACATATCAATGTTTATCGCTTCATCAAGGAACAGAGAAGCCTCTTAGAAAGAAATGAATCCCCATCCTTGTTCATCTCTCCTCTCCTAGATTCATTTTATCCATTTCAATTGTGGCCGAAGGCTATGTGCTTTTTAACCCTGTTTCTTTTGCTGGATCTGCACCTTTGGTTTGTCCTATAATCTCACCAACCCTGCTGAGTGCTCAGCCTGTGATGCCTCAATAATTCACTTCTTATATTTCATCCCACTTTAATGTTCAGCTTTGAAATGAGAAAGAGGAAAGAACAGAACCTCCTGATTACAGGAGCTGTGCAAGGCCTTGCTGGATTAAGGAGGCACAATCGGTTGTATAATAGGGTTAAGAGGATTGCCTTACCTTATCAAACATACAACCCAAATGAAATTCCTTGTTTGCATAAAGGGGACAGGTGGTGCTGATGTATAAGAAAGAGAGGGGGATGAAAATCCTCATTCACCAGACACCTTTTGTTGCTTAGCCTTGTTCTTGTAACCAGAGGCACAATACAGTGATTGACTGTGGAAATAATCCTGCTGACCTGGGCTTTCCTACCTTCTTCTTGAGTTTGAAATATATAAATTTTAAATCCAATTGAGTGTCCTTCTTAAAGGTATCAATTTGACTATGACAGGAGAAAATGAAATTGGAGTGCCTCTGGAAAATAGGGTCCCTAACAACCAAGCAGGAAACAATCTGAGAAATTGTCTGGCAGGGAAATGTGAACAAGAAGGGATATTTTATCATGTTTGGTAGATATGTATAAAAGCTAGAAAATTTTGGATTCAAATACATTCAGATGTTTTTAAAGATTAACATACAGTTGAAACAAGAGTTTCAATCCTTTGGGATTGATGGACAAACCATTGAATTATAGGGATTGTACAAAAGGTTATTTTTGTTATTAGCATAATGACAGCCATTTTGCTTCTGTACACTGTGCTTGCATTAGGGATGCCATTTTGTGAAGGCAGGAAGATCACGTATACAGACCCAGAGACAGGGGAAAGAGTGGGAAAGTAATTAAAGATGATTGGTTAACATTCTGTGTGCCAACAAGTGTCACCTTGTGATTGGTTGTTATCTGTATATAAATAGAAGTGCCTAACTGACCATTGTGTGGCACCTCTGAACCCAGCTGCCAGTGTTTCAGACAGTGTTCCACCCAGCAACTTCAATTGGCCAAATAAAGTTATGTTTGACCTGGAAGCCTCCCCTTGAGTCTCCCAATTTGTCCCCTTGGAACCTCAAGTTCTTTGAGTAGCTGCTGACCCCTCTAGAACAAAGCATGGGATTTTGTTTATATAGATGATAACTGCCTCAAGCTTACTGTATGCATAAGACTCAACATGAATCACAATGGAGGAATGCTTGGTGAAGATGATGGGAAATGATGAGATTGTTAAACTGACTTCTTTCACCAAAGAAAAGACAACTACATTTATTGTTGACTGAAAATCTCTTGCAGACTTTTTGCGTGAAACAAAAAAGTGAATTTATGGTTTATAGTTTTGACGATTAGACAAAATAGATTACAGAAAGAAGAGAGTTATGTAGTAACCATAGAGTAAGAGATAACTTTATAATTGTACTTATAACTGCTGTAAAGAAGCTTGAAAGTTACTTCTTTATATCTTTTTTCTTACTTTTCTTTTACTTTTTTACACTTTTAGCTTTTGTCTTTAATTTCTTTCTCTTCTTTTTCCTATTTTATATTAATTTGTATTAGTTTTTATCTTTTTTAAAAAAAACATTTAATACAATTAAAGAAGTGTCTGGCTGATCTCACCCAGTCCATTTGGAAAAAAAATATGAATTGAGTAAAGAACTGTGAAAATAGATGCAGACCTTTCTGCTTCTCGTGAGTTGGAAATTACAGTAAAGGAGAGACACTTTGCTAAATCAAAAATAAAATGATACACTTCTTATTTTTGATTAAATTGGATGTGCTCTGTTATCTCTCATCAAAGAAAGATAGATTTGTCTATTACAGTACTTTATATTATCACAAACACAGTATTTCTAAATGTAATTTGCTTCATTCTCAGTGTCATGGATACTAATATTGTTGCAATGAGCTTTTTTCTACCCTGAGCTCCATAATACAATGCATCTAGTTCTGGGTTCATCTATCAACCCAGAACCAAGGCTGTCCTTTGTTTCTAAAGAACATGATAACAGAAACTGGAAAAATCACTGAAGAAAATGGAAGCCCCATTTGTCAATCAGGATTTGCTATATTGTAATAAAGAGCAACCAAATTCCATGTATCGAAAGGAAAAGTACCTGTTGTTCCTCAAACTTTTTTTTCTGTCATGCTTATTATACTATGAACAGACTTTTATGTTTCATAATACACAAAATCAACAGAACATTTAGATTATTTATAAGGAACTATACTGGGCATTGGATACATTATGACTAGGGGAAGTTTTCATCTCTCATTAAGCCAGTTCTTCCAGTATGAGACTGGAAACCAATGCTATCGTTCCACTCCCTATGGTGCCTCCCTTTTCTAAATACAGTCTGAAATATGCACTGCAAAATACATAATCACACCAGGATTTTAATCTTCCCAGTATTATCTATCAAACTGCAATCACCATTTAATAACCTACCATCTCTCCCTCCCCACGCACACCCAATTTCCTTCTACCTTATTAGATCGAAGGCAGTGATTCATGTCATCTATCCCTCCCTTTCCTATCAGTGGCCTTTGCAATAATTTAATCATGGTTGCACACTTTGGTAAGATGGGTAGATATAGAAAACTCAGTGTGTAGTTAAATGGCTTCTTCAGGCAAAGGAACTGAACTTGTAGTACATGTACATAGCCACTGCCTGCCGGCAATAGATTAATGAGTCCTTTTTGAGCAAGGCAAATGCATTTAAACACTTTCTATTTTTGATTTAGCGAAATCTGTTTTTTTAGCATGCTTTGACTTAAGTGGGTTTTGAAGGTAGCTAAAGGATGGAGCAAGGGATAGAATGGGGCTATTAAAAGCTGATAAGCTAATGAGCCAACAGTGGCATGTAATCAATGTGTGAAAAATGGGTAATTCTCTCTAATACTCTACTAATGTTCTCATAATGATCTGTCAAGGAAGTCCTGGTAATTATTGTCAGGGCAAATTGGCACAGGTATGTGTGGGATAACATAAACTTGGCAGGAGGTAGAGGTGACCACCTCTTGCAGTCATTCTATTTCTCATTTCCCTGTGTAGGATCTGGTCTATTTCCTCAATTTTCATTTTAAAATTATTTGATTGATTTTGCTCTTGTGCACTTGAAAATTGCTAATTATTTCTCTTTTATTACTTCTCATTTTGTCACTGAATTGGTTTGTGCTTATTTCTGAAATATAAAAAAAAGTTATGGAGGAGTGAATACACTCATTCCATAGTTGGATATGGAAATGAAAAACCTCCTAGACCAAATGTGGTGAATTGTTATCTATTTGATTGATATAAAACTTTATAGCACTGTCTGCTGCAATAATCCTGTGAGCTGGATTGGGTTGAAATAAAGGGACTACCCAAAGTCAGCCTGTGACTTTCCATTGCTAATGGCAGACTTGAACACATAAGGAAGTCACCTAGTCAGAAATCAAGAACATTGAGCATCTTAATAGGAAGGGCAACAGGAGTTTGGCAAGGGTAGACAAAGGAGAATCTTTCTTATTATTGCTTATCATAGACACATAGAAATGAAAGCAATGACTTGCAAAGAATTTCTCTTGCTTTTCTTCTGTAAAGCCAACAAAAACTATGCATGAGCTGATTGCATAATACAAAATTGGCACCACCCAATTTATTAAAGTAGATAATAAAGAACATGTTTGGAGTACGTTGCAGACCTGATCTTGGGGACTTTAAACTGAATCTTATACAGACAGAGAAGAAAATCTAGAAAACAGTGTGATGCCAAATATATAAATGAAGTATTTATAGGTGGTAAACACATATTAATGGAGAAGATATGTGTGATTTGAGAAGCATTACTGAAACCTGGTGAGTCAAAATTATGACTAAAAATCAAGGATTGGAAGTATTATCACTCAAAAGGAGATATTTGGCATTATTTCTCAAGGAATGGCATAAATGTATAGAGATCCAGGAATCTGAGGACAGGGTTCCAGTCAAGAGTTTGTAGATAAGGAATATAAGAAAGGGGAACCAGCAGAAGAGTTTAGTGGAGCATGATATGGACTGCTAGGCCAAGCAGAAGAACTAATGTAGGGGTGTCAAATTCAATTTCACTGAGGGCCGCATCAGCATTGCGGTTGCCCGGGGGGGGCAGGTGGGTGTGGCCAGAGTGGGTGTAGCCTAATGAGTGGGCGTGGATGAAGTGGGTGTGGCTTACTGGGTGGGCATGGCCAGTTCTACATCATTCGCGTCAAGGATGCCTATGGGGGGCCTGGGCAGGAGTGGGACAGATCTGAGGGTCTCTGGCAGAAGGGGGTAGGACCGGGGCAAATGCCAAGACATGGTCCACTGGGGCGTGCCAAGATGGCCACCATAAAATTGTACATTGGCTCCCGGCTAGCCAGGGCCAAGGCAGCGGGGGCCGTTCCCTCACTGTTTCCAGGATGGCTTTGTGGACCACATGAAACCACTTCACGGGCCGCATCCGGCCTCCGGGCCTTGTGTTTGACATGTCTGAATTAATGCCTTCATGGACAAGATTACAGGAAGTTAAAGGAAGAGAGACATAGCAGTAATCCCAGATATCTTTTGGAATGCCAATTTAGCCAAGACTGGAATGTCCAAAGTGTTTCTGCTAACTGTTGCATTTTTCAAAAGGCTGAAGAAGAGACAAAAATATTAAATCTTCCAATCTAATCTAATAGGAAAAAAGTGGATAAATGAGTAAAATAGTAAAACTGAAGAAAGATGTCACCATGTTTTGTTAGAGTTTAGATTCTTCAGAAAGATAAACTGAAGGTGTATATCCTCAGCATATTTTAAGGCAGACAATTTCAATAAATTTTGCAAAGTACTAGACAGAATATGATGGACAGAAATCCTCAGGTAAACAGGAATGGGGGGGATGATGGGAACATCTGTCCCTATGATTAGAAGTACAGTTACTTACTATTTGAAAATGGGGGTGGGGAGAAGCTTAAGAAACATTGTGGATAAACATTCTGACCAAACTAAAAATTTAAAGAGACATATATAGAAAATTAAGGTTGGTTGTAGTAACAAGTAGGTATACAAGTAACTAGCCAATTGCTATAGAAATAAAGATAAAATGATTAAAGCATGAAATAAAATTAGCCTTGTAAAGGAAATAAAAGCAACCAAAATGCCTTTTTATTTCAGTAATAAAAGAAAGGAATGAACCTTGGAAGTTAGGAAAAGAACAGGGATGGGAGAAGTATTAAATTACTCAACTTCTTCTTTGCTTTTCCCCAAAAGACAGTTATTTTAATTAATAAATTACTTGAGAGTTGAGCAGTTAGAAAGTTAGAAACATAGACAATGATAGTTCAGAGTTCAAAACAAGGGATTTGGCCAGTAGGTCCATCTTGAAGTGACAAGGTTCAGGAGACAAGGCATAAAGTAATGACACAGGAATGCAGACTAGAGGTTGACAAAAATTGCTCCAACTTCCAACAGCCTAGATACAACTATGGCATAATTAAAGACTTTTGTACCTTTTGCTTTTCTTCAAAGCTTTTGAGAAATGGGATTAGGACCCTCATCACTTGTCTCCTCATGCACCTATTCTTGTTGATTCTTGTTGAGTGAGCCTAAGAAATTGAGTTTTTACCTTTTCCTGACAGCCAATTGGATCAGGTCTCTTGGCCTCTTACTCCTCTCAGCCAGTAGAGACTACAGGACCACCTCCCTTGGCTGTGGGCAATATGAAGAAACTGCTGGACCAAGCATGGGTCCTGATTCTGATCTGCATCTTCTCAGGAACATTTCCAATCAATCAAGTATTAGACTTGTCACCAGTGCTAACAGGAATCTAGGATATAGGCCACTTCATATTTTAGTCCCATTATACCAAGAACTGTAGATGTGATAGTGAGGGCTTGTAGAAGTACTACAGCCAACAAGGATCAGGGAATATGGCATAGCTGTTACAGGTTGGTGGGAGCTTGAAGGTCCCAGCACTGATGATGGTTTTGAGAGGAAATGCCCAATAAGCTGATGGTCCAATTTCCTATATAGTTTTTGAGTGTCAGATGATACATTGAAACTTTCACCAAGTCATCCACTAAAAAAGGGAGTGCCTGATTGCTGATGTTGATTGATAAACTCTTTGCATAAGTATCTCAACTGCAGGTGTGGCTCAATATAGGTATTTTCAATATTATTCCTCTTAAATTCACAACATGTCTTTTGACAAGATTGGGTCCCTTGTCATCTGATTCTTCCCAAACATGCTTCTATGCTCACTTGTTCAGTCAGCCTCAAATGGTTGATAGGTTATTGTCATCTGAAGCCTTCAGTCTCTGATTCCTCTGAGGCAGAAGAGGCTGTAACAATTATCTAGATGAGCTGGAATATTCAACAGGACCAAATCCTATATTTGAGTTGGATAAAAGCATTAGTATAGAACTAGTGCCAGATTAGATAGCAGTACATAGAAAAATGATTTGGGAATTTTGATGCATCATGAACTCAATAAGATCCCACAGCATGATGAAGCTGGAAAAAAAAAGCAAATGCAATCTTACAGTGTATGAGGAAGTAAAACTAGACTTTATTTTACTGGAGGGTTTTAAATAAAGGCTGGATGGAAATGCTGTAATAGTGGATTCTGCACCGGATGAGGTGTTGCTACTATATTACTTTCAATATTCTTTTCAACCCTTATATTCTATTCTTTTCATTTGATAAAGACAAACTCTAGCATGTTTTTTCTAAAAAGCTAAATAGGAGTGTTATGTTACTTTTGCTTCCTTGAATGTCTTTAGACACTTAGCTATAGTAAAAGTTGTAGAATTGTGTTCTAATATGGACAATTATTTCATCATATTTAACCTGCTTAAGTTAAAAGTAAAACTGAAGGAAACATATGCTAAAGGTCGTTTTGAGAACTCTGGAATTATGATAGTTGTTAAAACCCAGTGTTTGTACATGAGGTTCATTTCAGGTGTAGGACAAAACTATGACAGGCAGAGAGCTTCTGTAAGTCATGTCTACCAAAGAAAAAATGAATTTTGGAGAGAAGCCAAGCTATTGATAGAACTCAACTACAAAGACTCTTTTTTCTGCTACTTCGTTAATAATAATAATACAATAATTCCTGTAGCCTATTGTCATTTTGAGCACATAAATCTACAGTACCTTCTGCATTAAGACAAGATTTTTGGTGCATAATTTTTAAATTGCCACATGCAACAAGGGATTTTGCCTCTATTTCCATAAATTATATATGTGCCTATGCTTATCTTGAAATTCTCTCCAAAATTAATTGGTGTGCTGCAAGATCCCTGCATTTTTTTAATCATATTGTATTGGGCTGCTTTTATTGGTTTGATTTAATTTTCTAGCACAGCTTTTGGGGAGTATAGAATGCAGAGAGAAAGGAGTAATATGCAGTGCTGTTGTCATTGCTGTGCCTCGGAAAGCTATTCCTTTCCCTGCCTGCATTAAATCAAAAGCAGTGGGGTTGGTTGCATTTTTAATTCCTTGACAGAATTCCTTGAAGCCTAAAAACTGCTGCTTTGTTGGAGACTCAGTATAGAGATGATAAATCTGGGAATAAATCATTCTTGAATGCCCAGCTGTGCCACAGAAGACTCTGTTTTTCACACAGGTTTATATAGTGTCCCCAGCCTTGATATATTCATTTTGGAAAACCAAAGATGAAAATACAGATGTAGAGTTAGTTTGTTTAAAGGCTAAATATTAATAACAACTGATATTTATGTGGCATTCTCATGTAAGAAGATGCCAAATCACTTTATTCATTTTTGAAATATAGCCACTTTTGGTTAGGAATATGGCTGCCTTTCTGTTCCAGATATGCAGTAATTTGGACATTAAATGATTAATAATTGTGGTGGGGAACTTAGACAAAGCAAAATGCCAAGCTTTAAATTATATCACAGAGTTAAGATCACATTCCCATTGTACATTTTATTTTATCCAGCATGCTCTGCATTTTTTCTCTGGTTATATCCTCACATTATACTGAACCACACTTTGTTTAGTTATTATTTGTTTAATGTATTTATTCCTTCAAGTCAGTTTTTGACTTCTGACGACTGCTTGGACCTAGTCCCTGCAGTTTTTGTGGCAAGTTTTTCCAGAAGTGATTTCTCATTGCCTGCTTCCTAGGGTTGAGAAATAGTGACTGGTCCAAAGTTAACCACCTGGTTTCTTGCCTAAGGCAGGACTTGAAGTTACTGTCTCCCCATTTTCTAGCGTGGTGGCTTAGCCACTAGATTAAAATGGCTATCTTGTAGCTATGTTTTGATCAATAAACAGGAAGAGGGTTTATATAACATGCTTAGTAAAAATCAAACAAACCAATTTATAGTGTAGCAAAATCCATGCACATTCCAATCTTCATGTAAAACAAGTTTGCTCCTTTATCATATATTACTGAATGCTGATGGAAATATTATATGATTCTCTTCTGTGACAATGTCAAATAGTAGTCAGAATCACAGGGTTCCTCCCTAGACAATCCAAACAATTTTCAGAAACAATCATTTTTCAGTAGTCAGATTACAGCTTGAAGCATACTTCAAAGCCATAATGCATAGTTGTATCATTCTGAGAATTATATAGATATGTGTATTTCAACCGTAGTTAGGAAATGAACTTGCTTCAAGTGTGGTGCCTCTATAGTAAGAATATATTTATTAGAATTATAAACTATAACTCGTTTAGTAACTAATTAAATTAACAATAAAATATCCAAAGTGCATATTTTTAAAAACAACAACAAAGAAATAGACTTATTAAGAGAGAAGATCAAGAATTAGAGAACCATCACCGAAGGCCAATATATCTTTGTTTTATACTACTTTGACCTCTATATGAAGACTACTCTGTATGAAGTATTGGTCATACTCTGCATGAATATATAGTCTGCAAGTATAAGAGTACTTTTATGAAGAATTCTGTAAAGGGTTGATGGAGTTGAGAAATGCTGCTTTAAGCTGAAAATACATAATATGAGAGGGATAAAAGACACTCTACATGCTTCATTTTTCTCTACAGGGTTCATATTCATATACATGTATTTTTTGTATTGGGTAGGGTTTTCTCATTGCCTTTTTGTCTATGTATCTGTTTAGGGCTGCTGTATCTGGCCTAAAAGTATCAGATGAACCACTAGGTGTGAGCAAAGAGTTTAAGGTTTTCCATATCTCTTTGCCGCTAGTTATTTGGAATTTATAGCTCAGATAGGTTACTTCTCTTGCCTACCACAGCATATATTGTGAAGAAAAATAAAAACTATAATATGCTGGTTTCCATATTAACAAAATATCTTAATCTGTAAGAAATTGTAACATCTAATCCTTGGGTTTCTAGTGTGATAAAGACATATTTCTATTTGATCAGTTTGGCTTGATGGCTAAGGCACCATGAGTTCAAGTGTCGCCTTAAATATGAAAGCCAAATGGGTGACTTTTTTTCAGCCCAACCCACTTTACAGGGTTTTTGTGGGAAGAATAGGAGGCAGAAGATGTGTTGGGTATGTTCGCTACCTTCACTTATTTATAAAAATAAAGCTGGGATACAAATAAATATAAATAGGCTTAACCATTTTTCAATACAGTGTTGATATGCCATCCTTGAAATCTGCATTGAAGAAAAAAATCAGTAAAATGACCTAAAATATTTTGCAGCAACAAATATTGAAGGTACTAGCCCTCTATCTTCATACTAAAACCCTGAGTATTGCGGTATTTGAAACAAAAAATAAAGGGGGGGGGGGAAAGAGATATGTAGTTTGATCCAAAGACTTTTGTGTCTTGCACATTTAGACACTGAACAACTAGACCATAGGCTTCTTAGCAAGGTCTCTTTGGTTAGGTATGATAATGCAGGAGCAGTTAGTTCTTAAAATATCCCAATCCTAAACTATTTCAGGTCTTTTGCTTCAGCTCTGAAATCCACCAGGAATTGCTACAAATCAAATAGCAACAAAGTCACATGCTCCAGATAATTAATTCTTGGCAACTACATACTGCACCAGCTGCAGCTTCTGAATACTTTTCAAAGGCAACCACACATACTGTGTACTATAGTCATTTCATTTGACTGTCGCTGAGGCATGTGTAACAGGACCCATGTCTGCTTTCTCCAACAAAGTGAGACTAAAGTCCAAAGTTTGCAAATGACTATAGCCATCAACTATATATTAAAGAAAAAGGGTTGGTTAATTCATAGCTATTTGTGGTCAGGAATTTTTCTTTAGACTGCATTTAAAATTTACTATTCAGCAACAATGGTACTAAGCAGCTGAATTTGCCAAATATCAGCATTTTTAAAATAGCAGGTTAAGTACTGATTGCCTTCCCTATGCCCTTACATGTTTTTTTCAATCCAGTTCTTAACATACAATACATAAAGAACATATATTACCAATGAACAAATATGATTTAGTTTTTAAAAATGCAAAACAAGGTGATTATAAGTACTGTATATGAGAATAATAAGAGTGCATACTTTTTAAATGGGATTATCAGACCTTTCAATCAATGATATCACTTTTGCATTTTTCCCTGGAAGTTATGTCACATCTAATTCCCTTTCCTGGAAACCTTTCTGATTGATCCAAGTCCATAGGAAGGCATTTACTGACAGCTGGTGAATATTTCTGGGTCCCTCACCCAGAAATGCTCCTGATAGGTGCAAAAACCTTGATTAACAATGAATGCACGTGGTGGCCTAGTACCAACTCCAGAAACTATTCTGACTGGTGTAAAATATGACTGACAGAGGCAACACATGGTGGACTGGTATCACCACCACCCCAGGAACTATTATGATTACATAATCTGTCATAATCTGAATTAAAATGGACAGGAATGGGTGAATTTAGTAGTATACCATCAGGTATACTACTGCGGGCAAGAAGAAATGGAGTAGCCTTCATAGTCAATAAAAGAATAGGAAAAGCAATACTGGGATACAATCCCCAAAATGACAGAATGATCTCAGTTCGAATCCAAGGCAAACCATTCAATATCACAGTAGTCCAAATCTGTGCCCCAACCACTGGTGCTGAAGAGGATGAAATTGACCGGTTGTATGAAGCCCTACAGCACCTTATAGAATTAACACCAAAAAATGATGTCCTTATCATCATGGGGGATTGGAATGCTAAAGTAGGAAGCCAAAAGATAACTGGAATAACAGGCAAGTTTGGCCTTGGAGTACAAAATGAAGCAGGGCACAGGCTGATAGAATTTTGTCAAGAGAATACGATGGTCATAACAAACACTCTTTTGCAACAACCCAAGAGACGGCTCTACACATGGACATCACCAGACGGTCAACACAGAAATCAGATTGACTATGTGCTCTGCAGCCAAAGATGGAGAAGCTCTATACAGTCAGTAAAAACAAGACCAGGAGCTGACTGTGGCTCAGATCATGAGCTTCTCGTTGCAAAATTTAGGCTTAAATTGAAGAAAGTAGGGAAAAGCACTAGGCCACTCAGGTATGAACCAAATCATATTCCTGATGAATATACAGTAGAGGTGACAAATAGATTTAAGGAATTAGATCTGATAGACTGAGTGCCTGAAGAACTATGGACGGAGGTTCGCAACATTGTACAAGAGGTAGCAACTAAAACCATCCCAAAGAAAAAGAAATGCAAGAAAGCAAAATGGCTGTCTGAGGAAGCTTTGCAAATAGCTGAGGAAAGAAGAGAAGCAAAAGGCAAAGGAGAAAGAGAAAGATACACCCAATTGAATGCACAATTCCAGAGAATAGCTAGAAGAGATAAGAATACCTTCTTAAGTGCAAAGAAATAGAAGAAAACAACAGAATAGGGAGGACCAGAGATCTCTTCAAGAAAATTGGAGATATAAAGGGAACATTTCATGCAAAGATGGGCATGATAAAGGACCAAAATGTCAGGGACCTAACAGAGGCAGAAGAGATTAAGAAGAGGTAGCAAAACTACACAGAAGAACTATACAAGAACGAGCTTAACATCCCAACAATGGGGTGGTCACTGACCTCGAGCCAGACATCCTAGAATGTGAAGTGAAATGGGCCTTAGGAAATCTGAGCAACAACAAAACTAGTGGAGGTGACAGTATTCCAGCTGAGCTATTAAAAATCTTAAAAGACGATGCAGTAAAAGTGTTACATTCAATTTGCCAGCAAATTTGGAAAACTCAACAGTGGCCACAGGATTGGAAAAGGTCAGTTTACATTCCAATTCCAAAGAAAGGCAATGCCAAAGAATGTTCAAACTATCGCACCATTGCACTCATTTCACATGCTAGTAAAGTTATGCTTAAAATCCTACAAGCTAGACTTCAGCAGTATGTGGATCGAGAACTACCAGAAGTACAGGCAGGATTTCGAAGAGGCAGAGGAACTAGAGATCAAATTGCCAACATACGCTGGATCATGGAGAAAGCTAGGGAGTTCCAGAAAAACATCTACTTCTGCTTTATTGATTATGCTAAAGCCTTTGATTGTGTGGATCACAACAAATTGTGGCAAGTTCTTAAAGAGATGGGAGTACCAGACCGTCTTATTTGTCTCTTGAGAAACCTATATGCAGGTCAAGAAGCAACAGTGAGAACTGGACACGGAACCACTGATTGGTTCAAAATTGGGAAAGGAGTCCGACAAGGCTGTATACTGTCGCTCTGCCTATTTAACTTATATGCAGAACACATCATGAGAAAGGCAGGGCTAGATGAATCAAACGTTGGAATTAAGATTGCCGGGAGAAATATCAACAACCTAAGTATGCAGATGATACCACTCTAATGGCAGAAAGTGAAGAGGAACTAAAGAACCTCTTGATGCAGGTGAAAAAGGAAAGTGCAAAAGTTGGCTTGAAACTCAACATTAAGAAAACCAAAATCATGGCATCTGGCCCTCTCAATTCCTGGCAAATAGATGTGGAAGAAATGGAGGTAGTGACAGATTTTATATTCCTGGGCTCCAAGATCACCACAGATGGGGACTGCAGCCAAGAAATTAAAAGACGCTTGCTCCTGGGGAGGAAAGCTATGGCAAATCTAGACAGCATACTAAAAAGCAGAGACATCACCCTGCCAACAAAAGTGCATATAGTCAAGGCCATGGTTTTCCCACTTGCAATGTATGGATGTGAAAGTAGAACCATAAGAAAGCCTGAGCGACAAAGAATTGAGGCCTTTGATCTATGGTGCTGGAGAAGACTCCTGCGAGTCCCTTGGATGGCAAGGCGTACAAACCGGTCAGTCCTAGAAGAGATCAATCCCAACTGCTCTTTAGAAGGCCAGATCCTGAAGTTGAAACTCAAATACTTTGGCCACCTAATGAGAAGGAAGGACTCATTGGAGAAGAGCCTAATGCTGGGAAAGATTGAGGGCAATAGAAGAAGGGGACGACAGAGAATGAGGTGGCTGGATGGAGTCACTGAAGCAGTAGGCGTGAACTTAAATGGACTCCAGAAGATGGTAGAGGACAGGAAGACCTGGGGGAACATTGTCCATGGGGTTGCGATGGGTCGGACACAACTTCGCAATTAAAAACAACAACAACAACAACAATCTGATCATATAAAAATGATTCCTAACTGCAACCTGCCTTGCTGTATAAGGAATTATTTTACATCAACCAAGCCATCATCAGACTCTGCCATCGCCCCTTTTTAAATTCTTCTTTGAATTTTGAGATATTATTAATAAATGCAGGCTGGAGTTGAAGTTGAACCATTGAACTTCACAGCCACCTGCAGTCAAGACTGTTAACCGCACTGGTGCAGGATAATAACCTTCAGACAAGACTGGATATGTCCTGAACATGTCTTGCCAGAAACATACATGTGCAGGATATGCTCTCTGCATCACAACTCAGACAAATCTGAATATGCCCTCTGGCCCTTCATATCAGAAACAGACATGATTTGAATGGCATACACATGTAGAATTGCTATACAACCATTTTATATTATGTTTAATCTCCCCTTCCCACCATAATGGCACTTATTTTATTTGTAATATTGCTGCAGATGTATTTGCATTTTTACTGTAAGTTTGTGAGAGATCCTCTTGAGATTTCCACCCTGTTCATTTCTTTCCTGCCTTTACTGCTGGATCAGAAGAATTGTTATAAATGACACGCTTAAACCTATTTTGCAATATAGACTTTTCTTCAGTTTTTTTTATAAATTATAATATAGAGTTGCAGGCAGTGGCAGTCCTGAGTAAACTGACTAGAAAAGAAAACAACAAGCCCCAAATTTCTACATTAAAACAAAAAAAGGCACTGCTTTGCTTATTTTAGCAATGCTTTCAGGCTATATCTCATTATTTCCTGGTATGTATAAACACATCCCTCTTTTGAGTTAAGTAATGATTCTACTGGCAACTGACCAGAATTGTTTCTGGAAATGGTAGTAGTTCACCATGTTTTTCTCCTGTCAATCATGGTTTTGCACCAATCAGAATTGTTTTTTAGGGGGATGGTACTAGGCCACCATGTGCATTCAATGTCAGTCAAGGTTTTTGCATCAATCAGGAGCTCTTCCAGGAAAGGACAACAACAATGTCTCAGGCTTGCTTTGTGGTATTGCTTTTAGTACAATTCTGACCATTTGATCCCTACCACAACCCATTTAAGAGGTACACACAATTTGCATTCACCATGCTCCATATTGACAGATGATCATGGAGAAAAGGGTAAAATATTAATCTAATCTCTCATCAGTTCTATTCAAAATCTCTATTTCCCTGATGCCAATAAGAGGGCAAGAACGATTTTTACCTAGAATCATTGCTTGGAGGCAGGAGAATGTAATCTTGCTTCACTTCATACAAATTAGTTCTATTTTACTGTTTCCTACTGCTGTTAGCAATGCTCAGGTAAAGCTGTTCCTCTCTGACTAACTGGATGCTGTGAAAAATTGGGTGGGTCTTGGGGCTCAGCAGCTATAGAAAGAGCTATTGAGACCTGCATGTGGTTCACAAATAATAGTTTAACAAATCAGTGGTTCTTTCTATAGCCACTGATCTCCAGAGTCCAATCCAATATTTCCCTAGAAGTTATTGATAGCTGTGGTTTCTAAAAAAATTTCGAGAAAGAATTTAGGCTGCAGAAATATAATTGGTATCTGTCACTTTGCACACAGCTGCTTTCTTCATTCTCCACACTGCAATCATAAATTTTAAATCATGATATGGTGTCCAGCAGCTGTCCTTTTAATCATCCTCTCTTTGCATCATCCAGTTCCTCCATACAGCCAGTAGGGAAATCCTAAACATAGGAGGCTACCAGCATCTGGTCTCATTCTTATTCTTTACCTCGCAATAGTTTTTTGGCAAGACAAGAAAAAATAAGCTGGGTGGCCACGAAGGGAGCAGAAAAGTGGCTTCTCCAATTGGCAGAAATTGGAAGACCCCAGGAGGAAGAGAAAACCCCCTAAGACAGTTACTATCAAACTGTTGTTGAAGTTTCTTCTGAAGCCGGAGGTGAGCTTCTTAAAATTTAGAATCAAAAGAATATACAGATTGATTAATAATAATAATAATAATAATAATAATAATAATAATAATAATAATAATAATAATAATAATAATAATAATAATAATAATAATAATAATAATAATAATAATAATAATAATAATAATAATAATAATAATAGAATAAAGTTGGAAGGCACCTTGGAGGTCATCAAGTCCAACCCCCTGCTCAGGCAGGTAACCCTATACCATTTCGAACAAATGGATGTCCAGTTTCTTCTTAAAAACTTCCAGTGTTGGAGCATTCACCGCTTCTGGAGGCAGGTTGTTCCACTGGTTAATTGTCAGGAAGTTTCTCCTTAGTTCTAGGTTGCTTCTCTCCTTGATTAGTTTCCACCCGTTGCTTCTTGTCCTGCCTTCAGGCGCTTTGGAAAATAGCTTGACTCCCTCTTCTTTGTGGCAGCCCCTGAGATATTGGAACACTGCTATCCTGTCCCTCCTCGTCCTTCTCTTCATACCCAATTCCAGCAACCATTCCTCATATGTTTTAGGTTCCAGTCCCCTAATCATCTTTGTTGCTCTTCTCTGTACTCTTTCTAGAGTCTCAACATCTTTTTTACATCGTGGTGACCAAAACTGGATGCAGTATTCCAAGTGTGGCCTTACCAAGGCATTGTAAAGTGGTATTAATACTTTGCATGATCTTGATTCTATCCCTCTGTTAATGCAGACTAGCACTTTGTTGGCTTTTTTGGCAGCTGCAGCACACTACTGGCTCATATTTAAATGATTATCCACTAGGACTCCGAGATCCCTCTTACAGTTACTACTATTGAGTAAGGTACTCTCTATACTATACCTGTACATTTGGTTTTTCTTGCCTAAATGTAGAACCTTACTTTTTTCACCATTGAATTTCATTTTGTTAGATAGCGCCCAGTGTTCAAGTCTGTCCAGATCCTCCTATATCTTAAGCCTTTCTTCTGGAGTGTTGGCTATTCCTGCCAGCTTGGTGTCGTCTGCAAATTTGATGAGTTCCCCATCTATCCCCTCATCCAAATCGTTGATGAAGATGTTGAAGAGCACTGGGCCCAGAACAGAGCACTGGGGCACCCCACTACACACTTCCCTCCATGTAGATGTGGTTCCATTGAGGACCACACACTGAGTACAGCCAGTCAGCCAGCTACGGATCCATCTGGTGGTGATGCTTTCTAACCCACATTTTTCTATCTTATCAAGTAGTAGGTTGTGATCTACTTTGTCAAATGCCTTACTGAAGTCCACAGCATTCCTCTGGCCCACTAATTTTGTTACTTGGTAAAAGAATGCAATAAGATTTGTCTGGCATGATCTGTTTTTGACAAACCCTTGTTGTCTTTTAGTAATGACTTTGTTTGCCTGTAGATATTCGCTGATTCGTTGTTTGATTATCTTTTCCAGAATCTTTCCAAGTATTGAGGTCAGGCTGATAGGTCTGTAATTTCCTGGATCCATTTTTTTTCTTTTTTGAAGATGGGAACTACATCAGCTCTTTTCCAGTCCTCTGGTAGTTCTCCAGTGCTCCAGGATCTTTGAAAAATATAGTTCAGTGGTTCTGAGATCACATCTGCCAGTTCCTTAAGAACCTTGGGGTGTAATCTTAGGGGCTGCCACAAAGAAGAGGGAGTCAGGCTATTCTCCAAAGCGCCTGAAGGCAGGACAAGAAGCAACGGGTGGAAACTAACCAAAGAGAGAAGCAACCTAGAACTAAGGAGAAACTTCATGACAGTTAGAACAATTAACCAGTGGAACAACCTGCCTCCAGAAGTGGTGAATGCGCCAACACTGGAAGTTTTTAAGAAGAAACTGGACAGCCATTTGTCCGAAATGGTATAGGGTTTCCTGCCTGAGCAGGAGGTTGGGCTAGATGACCTCCGAGGTCCCTTCCAACTTTATCATTATTACTTACTTATAATCCATCTGGTCCTGCTCATTTACCATTTTCTTGCCTATCTTAACTTGTATTTCTATTTTGTTTTTTATGGCACTATTTTTGATAGGTTGGTCTGTTTTTTCCCTTTGTGTAAAGAGAGATGTGAAAAACGAGTTAAATAGTTTTGCTTTCTCCCTGTTGCTTGTCACCTTTTTGCCACTTTCACTCACTAATGGACCAATCGTTTCCTTCACTTTTTTCTTGTTTTTTACATGTTGAAAGAAGCTTTTTTTTGTTATTTTTGACTTTGGTCGCAAGCCTTAGTTCATTTTAAGCCTTAGCTTTCCTCACTTCATCTTTGCAGGCTCGGGCTATTTGCTGATATTCTGACTTAGTTATGTGTCCCTCTTTCCACTTTCTATACTAGTCTCTGTAATGTGGAAGGGGCCAAGAAGATAGGTTTATGTATACATGTGATGTGTGGGATAGCTGTTTACTTTTCTCAGATTTCAGGAGGTAGCACCTAGTTAACTATAGCTGATCCCAAGGAAAAAAATTAAACAGGGTAAATACTTGGATGGAGGATAGGCCAGGATTATGTGGGTTAGACAAGAAAGAAAGAAAAAAGAAATGAAGGGGGAGGACATATGAATTTGCTCATATGGTCACCAGGAGCTGAGTTTGATACAAGAGATTCTTTACCATTTTTAATTAGGCATCACTTAATGATATAAATTGATCCTGAACAAAAATGTTTATTGATGTAGATTCATCTTTTTATCTATTGGACCCTGTTAATAAAAACCTGGGTTTTTTTCTCCATTGAAGTTTTCTCTAAATGAAAGAATGGAAAGTGCTTCTCTTTTAATTTAAAGCTGCCTCCATATTACCCTTCTCTAGAGGAAAGGTACCAATGAAATGACTATTAGCAACTGTAATTATTTTCTCTGCTGACTCAGCACAGCTTAAAAGAACAACCATCCTTCCTTCAGGCAGCAATGCCTTTTTTATTCGACATTGTACAGTTTGCTTTGTTGTTGTTTTTTAAATTACAGACTATTGGTATTGCAGATGAAGCACCCATTTTTAAATTAATGCATGCTGGATGAAATCATCTTAAAATAGTCTTGCAAAAACTAAAATCCTTGCTTATCTGCTCTTTCTTCAGTTAATAATTCAAAGTGACAAAGATGCAAAGCCATATAGCAATTCTCAGTTCAGTACATCTTTTATCCCAACCCATAATGATTTTTTTTTTGCTAGTATTCACCAATGATTTTTTTAAAAAAAAAACAGGGATATATTTTAGTCCTGAAGATGAAGATACACATTCAGTATTACTCTTCTAAATGGCTTGCTTCCAAAGGCAAATCTCTTTACAATGTAACTAGATTAAATGCTTACAGGGAGCTGAAATTGACCTCTTGAAAATACCTATTTTGGAAGTAGAACTTGCTGATGTGAAACCAAATCCCAATCCAAACCACTTAGAATTAATGTAGGACTTGTCAAAAATGATGTCGCCCAGACTTGCCCATCAAAACTTCTCTTTTCATGTAACCTTGGATATTTCTGTGTGTATTTCCAAAAATGGATTCACATTAGATCATCTCTCCATCATATAACATAAATTAACTATGGGGAAAACATTGCCAACAACATGGAATGCAACATCGAAACTGTGCCTTATACACAATAGTTTTATCGTGGTTCTTTTTATTTCTTAATGTATGTCATTATATAGGGTTAGGGTTAGTCAGACCCTGTGTGGAATATTGTGTCTACTTATGGACATCTCATTTTAAAAAATGAGATAGATAAGGTTGAGTGAGTCCAGAGACTGGTAACAAAAATGGTGCAAGGTCTGAGAGACAAAATATACCAGGAAAGCTGAATATGTACAGCCTGGTGGACAAAATGGAAAGATGGGACATGATTGAAAGCTTTAAATATATTATGGCTGTGAATAAGGTTCTAAAAGGTGATATTTTCAATAGTAAGCAAAAATCAAGAACAAGAGGGCATAACTTCAAACTGACAGGGAAGTTCAAAAAGTATGTTAGAAAGTATTACTTGACAGAAAAATTAGTGGAAGCTTATAACCAACTTCCAGCAGAGGTAGTAGATCAATGATTAGTAACTGAGTTTAAACATGCTTGGGATAAACTCATGTCCATTATCTGACATAACTTAAAAAGTATAAAAATAATAATTAAAAAGTAATAAATAAATACATGCATTAAAAATAAGCCAAAAACGAACAAACTCAAAGGGCAGATTCAATGGACCACTATGTCTTTTTCTGCCATCAGTTTTCTATGTTTCTAAATTTCTATATTAGAATAGATTCTGCATTTTTACCGGGTTTTGCAACCTTGTTTTCAAATGCAGCAGCAGTGCTTCAGGTATGACTTGAGCACCAGGATTGGAAAATGTCAATATTGCTGCTGCCTATTCAATAACTGGCTACTGATGTTAGCTCTCAGCTAGGAATGTGGAGTTCCACCAAATCCATGAAGCTTTTTCTCCTTGGCTGACTAATAAAGCTGACAGCAGAGCTCCATTCTGTTAAATATGACATCTGTCAGCAGCTTGTAATAGGGAAGCTGTTTGAGAGAAGCAGCCAAAGAAGCATAATTAGGGGAAAGAAAATAATTGGTTTATGACCACTGAAGGATATGGTGGTGGAAAATAATAATTCATATAACTGACAATGTTGTTCTGGACATTTATCATTATCCTATTTACCAATAAATATATTCTAAACTTACAGGATACTGAATGAATGATCATGCAATTCTAAACCACACTTATAAGTAACTAGACATTTCTATCCAAGCTCAGTTAAAAGTTTAAGAATCTCTAGTGAACATGAATTTATTAACAGGATTTTAAAGGAATAAATTGAAATTTGTACCATTTACAACTTTATATCTGAAATATTTATCCATTTCACAGATCTTTCACTCATATGATCTAAATAAAACAGCTCCTTTAAGTATTCAACGGTTAACATTTTTGCTTCTTAAAACTGACAGATTTTCCATTCTTTTCTGAACTAGTGAGGCAGCATCAAATTCACAGAAGTACTTTTTTTAAATCTCACCACTCCCTAGAACTGTTTAGGATCATTAATGTAGCATTGCAATTGATTTTTTCTAAAGAGATGTTTGGAAAAGATAAAATGCTCTTGAAAAACAGATATTTGCTGCTATGTTCTGTGAATCTTTTCACAAATTAAAAGCAAGTGGGTTCTTTCACCCTCACTTATGCTAAAATAATAAGGACCATCATTTAACAGATAGTTCTGTCAGAAATTGGATTTTTTTAAAAAAAATCTATGGGGCAAAGTATCCAGTTTGCCATTAATTATTTGTTCATGTATTCTCTTTACTGCAAACAGTAATTTTACTGTTTAAATTTTATTTATTTAAATTAGAATATGGTACAGAATTCAGAGATGAATTTATATCTTTGTCCAAATAAAAATGGATGGTTGAAATAGGTGGTGGTGATGATTTATTTATTTGTTAAATGTATTTGGTGCTTATGTAGAGCTACTCTAAGCAGCTTGATGATATGATGATGATATGATTTTCTAACATAACAGCCTAAAAGTTTGCTTTTAATCTTTTTCACTAAAAGGCACGAATGATTTGTAAAAAGGGTGTGAGTGAACTGGACTTTGTTCTTCCACCGTCTGCTATTTTTCCTTTATTGTAGGATAAAGATAATTGATAGTACTGCTTCTATGTAAAGAATCGGGGAAGGAGTAGAAGAATTGACCTGTCCCATAATGAAGCAAAGAAAAAAATACCTCAAAACAACAGTACTAAGATGATATTTCTCAAGGATACCAGTTCACTCTAGAAAAAGAGCTGTGTGGGATGGTTTTGCTTCCATTCTATTTATTATTGTCCTTGAGAGTTCTACAAGAACAAGCTGTTTGCCAAAAGCACATGTGAGCCTGAGTAACAGCTTTGAGAAGGATACTGCCAGATTCTGCTGCATTTGCTTCTCTCTGAAAATAGCAAACGCACAACTTAGAGCATTTGTTCTAGGGAATTCCTGTGTTATTTTTCATTTCTTTAACCTTTATGTCTTCCTCAGAAGGGGGGAGGTGTCTCTCTGCTGTACATCACAGATACATTTAGCTTTTTCAACTAAAGACTTTACAATATATGGATTTTACAGTTTTGATTTAGGGATGAAATAGATTTTAGAGCCGGCATAGTCATACTCCACTCAGTATCAAGGATGCAGCTGTAGAGGTGGTCAACAGTATTAAGTACCTGGGGGTGCAGATAACTTAACAATCTGAATTGGTCTCTCCACACGTGATCCTTAGTGAAGGATGCAAGTCAGCGCCTGCATTTTCTGTGCAAGATGAGGAGAGCACATCTTTCTCCTTCTGTCCTGACCACTTTTTACAAAAGCACGATTGAGAGCATTTTAACAAACTGCATCACTGACTGGTTTGGTGGCAGCAGTGCCTCAGATAGAAAGTTCATAGAGAGAATAGTAAGGACAGCCGAGAAGATCATAGGAAGCTCACTTCCTGGTATTCAGGATGCTGCTTATAAGCGCTATGTGCTCAGAATTCAAAGCATTGTTAGAGATCCCACACATCCACTTTATGATCTGTTTCTGCTGCTCCCCTTTGGGAGGAGGTTTCGAAGTATTTCTAGCAGGATTACCCAATTCTGTAATAGCTTTGTTCCCTATGCCATCCATCTGGTAAAGTTGCAAGATTTGTTTCTTTTGCCATGCACATCTATACATAACCCAAACTAGACTGTGTTGTTTCTCTGTGTCATATAATATATATGGGTATATGCATAATTCTGTATTTATTTATTTATTTATTTATTTATTTTTGTCATATTTATGTAGGTGGTGAAACTTTGAGAGCTGTATGTAATGAAATTTCATTTTAATGTATGCTGATTAGTGCATTCAAAGTGACGATAAAGTTATCTATTCTACTCTACTCTACTCTACTCTACTCTACTCTACTCTACTCTACTCTACTCTACTCTACTCTACTCTATTCTATTTTACCTAATAGAAGGTAATCCTTGAGCTACAACTGGTCATTTAGTGACTGAAATTACAATGGACCCAAAATAAAAGGAGGTACTTATGACCTGAAATCAAAATTCTGATGGCCACTGCCCTCCCTGTGGTCACATGTTCATATTTTGGGCACTCAGCAACTGCCCGCATTTGTGGCTGTTTCAGTATCCCGCAGTCACATGACCATGAGTTATGACATTTTTTTTTATCAGAAACCAACGTTTACTTCCAGTTTGGCAAAAATGGTTCACTCAGCTATCATTGATTTGCTTAATGCCCAGGGCAAAATGTATAAAATTTGGGTAGTCACATGATGAACAATTAATGACTGCCTATAATAGATTTGGGTAGGCATAATGCTCTTCCTCTTTGGAGTTCTCACAGACTAAAAACTGCTTCAGAGTTTAAAGATTTTGTTGGATTTACTTTTGATATGTTTTCTGTGATATTAATTGAATATGCGCTGTTCTTGATCTTCAAGTTTTATCATGCATCTTCAAGAAAGTAATGTAAATGTTTCAGTGGATGGTTCATAATAGACAAGAACTATCAAGAGACTTGCAATAAGATCATAAGAATTGCAATAGATATGGTCTGTTCCTGAAACCAACAATGCAGGTAGTCCTCAGTTTAGAACCACATTTAGGAACAGAATTTACAGTTGCTAAGTGAGCTATCATGTGACTAGACCTGATTTTATGACATTTTTGCAGTGATTATTAACTGAATTATGGATATTCTCTCACACATCTTTACAATAGTTTTCTGACAAGGTCTACCAATTGAATGCAAATGTGTCTCATTTTTGAACTGGCTGCATATACTTTGGGAATGGATTACAAACTCTGTAGAAAATGATAGGAAGTCATGATCTTCAGTGAGTAGCGATGAAAAACTCTGACAAACCATAATAGAAAAATGCATGCTAAATTCTTATAATAAAGTTAAGGCAGGCTATATCTTCCCATGACAAACATAGGTCTTTGCCTCCTCTGAAGTAATTTATTTAACCTTCTTTAAATTCAATGGAATTCATTCTGAATCAAATGGGTATAATTTAAATGTCAGATAAGATCAGATAAAAATCAGTTTTCTGTGTGTATTTTAAAGAGATTTAGTCCTAACAATTCTTGCAGCAGGAAGTGACATCAAACAAACTATAATAAACTTTCATGAGTAGTACCTTTGTATAAACTAGGAATGATCACTTTTTTCATGATAATGACATTTTTTTGTTCCTCGACCCAACACTTTTCTAATGCATAAATCAAATTAATGCAATTGATATAAATTTTCCTCCTTTTGAACAATACATTAATAAATGACTACTTATTTTGTTAATGATGCTGCCATACATAGAATGATTCTGTTTGTGATTAGAAGGAATAGTTGAATTGTGATTTGTATAATTTGGCTTCCTCCCTGTGACCATATGCAGAAAAACTACATAAAAGACAGAGGGTGGGCGGGGATAGAGTTAGAGGTGGTATCTTTGTAGATTGCCATATTTTTTTTAAAAAAAAATCATTGTTAGTAGAGGGCATTTATGTTATTGATTCTAGCTCATCCTTGATAGAAGAAGAAAAGAAACATTTGTGTTAATTGCCCACCCATCCTTTGTGCAGATTCAAGGAAGGAGAATCTTGGTGCCAAGATATTCTCTCCCTCTCCGTCTCTGTCTCCCTCATTTCATTTAACATGTCTTAAAATAATTAAACGTTTTTTTCAGTTAATAGCAGAGCCAAACATTGTTATCCAAAATCAATTAAAATCTTTTTACATAGTAAGAATGTGATCCTGTTTAGAGAAAAAAATGACACATAGTTTCTATGTATGTATAGATTCATATATTATTTTCTGTCCTGTAACAATTTCTCTTTAAGTCAGCTATTTTTCTTTGAGACTTTTTTGAGAACAACAGAGAAAAAGCTTCTGTGTGGAATACATTAAAACAACTGTGATTAACTGTGAGAATGATGGAGAAAAGGCTGTCATGTTTTATAAAATTGAATCCCTCAACACTCCTCAGTGACATTTTTCTTGTTCACACTTAAAGAAAATATGCCACATAGCTTCTATTAAGCTGCAGCTACACACATATGGGTCTTGTATCCAGCAATGGAATGTTTCTTTCTTTAGGACATATTTTCTATACAGTCTGCTGATGAATAAATATCAAACTCTCTCATTCTTTGGGCTATGGTAGTGAAATATAAAAGGAAAATTCACTGTCCTCCCTCAGGGTAATTTTTTTTAATTACATATGTACTTGGATTAGAAATTATGTTTTCCTTATTGGCATTGTTACCATGGTTAGACCTTAAGCAAATCACAGTCCTCTCTTTTTCCTCATTAGATGCCTGTTTGCATATGTTTAGATTGAATAGAATTCCTTTATTCTGTTGCCATCTGGATTATTTTTTCTCAAGGAAATGTTTCCAGGTGCATACAATCTATTTTGATTTTCAAAAAGATTACACAGTTTGGAAGTTAGTTTTTGAGAGGGAAGTAAGAATTCTCACAAGTACAAGGCTGCTATATTTATTTGTTTGTTTGTTTGTTTGTTTGTTTATCAGTCAAATTTATATGGCCATCCACCTCATGAAAAAGTTACTCCAGGCAACATACAATAAAAGTATAAAACAGTAATCATATAAAAATATTCAGGAAAAAAATAAAATGGAAATTAAAGACTAAGAGGCAGCATCAGATATTAATGACAACGGAGCCATCAAAGTACCTTACCCTTGAGACCACAGATCTAATGGTATAATTAGGTTTTGAGGGACATCTGAAAGATCAACAGGGATGGAGCCAGTCTCAGTTCTCATAAGGCAGACACACCATAGAAAAGAAGGCTATAGGTCAGTGCATGATAAAGCATGGGATTGTGAGGCATTTTTTCTGTTTCTGTCACAGGAACATCTTCAGGGCCACTGTGAGGAATTTTCTGGATATTTAATGGTTAAGGGAAATTTCCAATGCAAGGAAATTCAACGGGGAAGCTGGTAGGAAGTCAGAAGTTGTTCCTGCTCCTACTGCTTTTTTTGTCCACCCATGGTCATTCTATTTTTCTGTTTAGGTAAGGAAATATCTCTGAAACAATGACTCAATGGGGCACAGATTGTCCAATGATATATAAGATCTATGTTAAGTCATTACTTGGAGACAAACTTTTAAACTGCCCTCTCCCCAGAAATGATAATAAAGATAGATTTTAAACTGTTTAGAAAAACAATTCTGTATATATGTTCTAAAATTTTGTATATAAAAAAGTTTATCCCTATAAAAATGATGGCTCATGAATTTTGTCATGTTTAGCATTAAAATAGAAATAATGTTATATTATGACATGACTGAGAATTAGGGAATTCACTTTTTCCTTATACTATTTCCTTATTTTAAATCTCTTCCCAGTGGTACTCTTGGTATTCATTGATCAATAATCACTGCAAGTTTAGAACTTCCTTTGCAATAAATTTGAGGTTCTTGCTTTAAAGTATATCATAATATACCACACTATGTCATATAGAGGCATCTATCACCATTTGGATTCAGCCATGGATCTATTTTAGGTGTTGCAGCTTGAACATATCCAGGAATAAGGAACAAGTGAGGGACAGCAAGGTAAGCAAGGATTGAGACAGCCAGTACCACATCAGACTCTTGCAAATTTACAGGCCAACAAATCAAATTTTGTTTATTAACATTGTCATATCTAAGGTTAAAAAGGTGATACTTCAAGAAAATGATACGTATTCCATGTTAAAGGAAGAAAAAGAATCAAGAGAGAATCCATCTAATGTGACTTTTAATTGAATATGTAATATTTCAAGTATTAGTGTTCTTTCATTAGTACTATGCAATATTGGTTTATTTATATTTAAAGTAATGTAATCTGCCAGCAATAAAGAAAGGAAAAAATAGAAAAATCCAAGTTACAATAATAAACACACAGGCACATGTACAGATTATATGTAAAGTAAGAGCTGGCTTTCCAGCTCATGAAAAAAGCCCTAAGGGATATTTAATGATAAGCTGACAAGTTGCTATGCTCATGCGTTTAGAATTCATCTGTAAGATGGATCACCATGTTTCCAGCTCTGTTAAGGAAGGTATTGATCTGGATAGATCCAACCTGAGGTTAATTCATCAGGTTCCCAGATAATAGTGTCAAGTAGACAAGTCCTAGATTCTTCAAATGCTAATTGAAAGCAGTAGATAGTTAGTGATTTGTCAGTGGCACCTCTGCAAAATTAATGCTGTGAATACCAAGTTTATTAGAAACTTTGTATACATTCTGTATCACAAGGATACTAAATAGTAAAATAACATCACAAGGTAAAGACAAAATAAATTTGACTCCACAAGAAAATCCTCATTAAAAAAAAACAACAACACTCAAAGGGCAGCCTTTGAACACCACTGATACTCAAATGTCTGGCAAAACAGAACAGTTCTTAAAACTTTTTGAAAAGATGGCAAGGTGAGAATCATGATTTCAGAATGGTAAGCACACTGTAATGTTAAGTCTCCCTTTGTTTACCAAGCCTTTTAGCTCCTGTTAAGGTCAGGCTGGTTCTAGTCAGGTGGTCTTGAAGGTTGAGCCTACTAGTCTTAATTCATCTTGTGATAGCGAGTTTGGATATGATGTTCTCCAGCTTGCATCGTGTCTCTTGCTAACCAGGCAATAAATAATGACATTTAAAGACAAATTAAGATGTTTCATTATTCAGTTAGTGACACCAGAAAATACCTGATATTCTGAAGAAATACTAGAATCAGTAGTCAATAAAAATTTGACTGCAACTTGTTTTTTTTAATTCAAGTATCTGCACCAGTTTGGAGATATCCTTATTGCTAGAGCACTGTGCCAGATTATGCAAGGAGGACTCTATTTTCTCACACTATAAAATATTAAATTGCCATAAAAGTATTTGTCGCTCCATTTCTTCCCACATGCAACCATCAGGAGAGTAAAATTCAATTTAATTCAATTCAACTAAAGAGAATAAAATACCCTTCCTCCCACTTCAGTAGATTGCCTCAATTTAAAATGATTTGAGTTATCTTATAATAGCGCTTGTTATTTAAAAGTAAATGGATCCTAAGTCTTTCAAAAGATTGATCTGTAATTACAAAGCATCCTTTATTGCTGTGTTAATCAAATAAGTTTTGATCTGATTCAGCTGTCATTTATGGCATGAATTTGTATATTTATTTGCTGTTTATTGTATTTTGATAGTTTTATATTTCAAAAGGACTTATTTTAAAGCATTTCACAAAAAAAGGGTTTATTCTTTTGGAATAGTGTTGCAGTGCCTTTGCACAACTGCAGATCAATTCAATAACCCAAGTCTGATCTGAGCTGGATTGCCAGTGTGCAGTGAAACACATAATGGTGGTTTATTTGCTGTTTTAATAAAAAGGAATCAGTGATAAAGGTACAGAGTTAGCCCATGATATTGGAATTCCTGATTAAAGTGAATATAAATTTTGCTATAGCAGTTCCCTATCTTTATTATCTATAAAGGTAGTCCTTGATTTATAACCATTTATTTTAATGAATGGTCAAAGCTATGGAACTGAAAAAAGTAACTTACGACAGGCTCCACGGTCACATAATGAAAATTTGGGTGCTTGGCAACTGGCATGTATTTAAGACAGTTACATTGTCCTAGGGTCATGTGATCACCATTTATAACCTTCCCAACTGGCTTCTGACATGCAAAGTCAATGGGGGGAAGCTAGGTTCCCTTAATGACCACATGATTCACTTAACAACTGTGGCAAAAAAGTTGTCAAATGAGGGACATCTCACTGGATCTTATCATATACCATTGGACCATAAAGGTAAACTGGAGAATGTCTCCTCTGTTGGGGTGGACAGACAACCAAAAATGACAGACTCCTATGTCATGATGGGCTTTATAGATAACAAGTCATACCTTATTGTAACTTAAAGCACATAGGAAGCCTATGTGGCTTGTGAAGTCATAGTATTAAATGTGTGTACCATGGTATTCTTATAACTATCTGTGCTGCTGACTTCTGGATCAGTGATACTTCCAGGCAGTTAGCCTCATGATACTTCCAGGCAGTTAGTCCAAATGAGAAGTGATCAAGGCATGAGTAATCATAAATAAGGCTTTTCAATCAAGGAATGGACACGGATGAACTCAAAGAATTATGAAATGTCCTCTTGACCATTGCTGCTGCTGATCTTCAAACAGGATCTATGAGTTCAAGAAGATCCCCAAACTGCACCAATTCCATTGGAGAAGTAAAGTCTCATCTAAAGCTAAAGATGGGAATTTTACATATTTGAAATCTCTTAAAATCTACAGGCTCTTAGTCTTGTGCGGGTTGAGCTGATACTTCGGGTTCCCCATTTGATCCCCATAACCTCAAAATGCTAGGAAAGAACCTTGATGGTATCACTTGGTTGGCCCCGGGTAGAGATATAAAGCTGTGTTTCATCACCATTTTGATGATACTTAAACTCATGCCAATTAATTATGTCTCAATGGTATAATGTAAATATTAATTAGGAATGAAGAGAGAACAGAGCACTGGGAACTTCTCAAAGCAGGGTCTAAGCCCTATCCCTACCCTAACTGATGATATTAAAGGCCACAGAAATTTCAAAAAGGGCTGAGATGAATGTGCCATCCTCATCTTGCTCCTAGTTAAGGTCATCTATAAGTGTGATAATTGCTTTCAGTGTTATATCCCAGTCACACACCCACACACCACATAGTACAGCTGCTTGCCTGTATTCACACTTTAATTTTTGCTCTACCTAGCAGAACTGATATAATTACTGAACATCAAAACAAAATTAGTTTTCTTTGAATCAAACTCAATTACTTAACTATAGGAAATTAATGTCCATACAGTATTCTGTAGTTCTGTCTGTTTCCACAATAAAAAATCAGTTATAAAAGAAGATGGAGGGAGGCAGGGAAGGATTGAAGGAAGGAAGGAAGGAAGGAAGGAGGAAAGGAAGAGAAAGGGAGAGAAAGAAGGAAAGAAAAAAGAAGGAAAGAAAAGAAAGAAAAGAAAGAAAGAAAAAGAAAGAAAGAAAGAAAGAAAGAAAGAAAGAAAGAAAGAAAGAAAGAAAGAAAGAAAGAAAGAAGAAAGATTTTGTTGTTGTTTTCAATTATCAATTTCCCAGCCTGGAATTTTATGGAGTCCCCCATATGAATATTAACCAAGCCCAAGTGTGCTGAAGCCAAACAAGAGCAGTTAGTTTTCTTCCCATCATTTGGGTTTATCTATGAAAACAAAATAAAAAATATTGAGTTGTAAATTTTAAAAAAGAGATGCAATGATATCAAATCAAAGTTATCTATAAAAGGGCAAGATAAATTAGTAGTGTCGATCTTTTATTCAGTGACAATATGTATAAAATGATAAATGTTTTATATATTGGAGCAGATCGACTGTATCAGCTATGAACACAAACTGAGTATAAAGCAATTGCCAGGCAATGAAATTCTGCTGACCCCACTGAATTTCTTGACTCTGACACAACACATGAAGCTGAAAAGGTGGAAAGAAGGACAATAAATAGATTGTAAGTCCTTGGTAATAAGAGTCCTTGATAAAGTCAGCATGCTAAAAACATCCCTTGATAACCTTTGGAGGAAAACAGGTCCTTAATAGGGTGTCTAATTGAGTGTAAAATTGTAAATGGTATAGATAATGCCAAAGCATTTTACTACTCATGGCCAGTTTAGAGGAGAGAACAGGATGACAGAAAGAAAAGAAATGAGTTATTAGATGTCAAAACTTGTTTACATTGAGACTGAAGACATGTAAGACAACTAGTTGAAAGAAAACTCCAATAAAGTGCATGTAGACCAATGTTCCTGACAGTGAGGTTACTAAGGGTTTAAATAAATACTCTGTTAATAGAAGCAATGCAGTAGCCCAATTGGTTGTGTTGCCTTGGAATATAATAAAGAACTATCACAACCATTTCAGAAAGAATAATTAGTTGCTGCAATTTTTCATCAAGAATTATATATATTGAAATGTAGATTATTTTTTTTCCTTCTATATTAATCATTGAAGTATAGGATTAACTAGATCAGTGGTCCCCAACCTCTAGGCTGCAGTTCCCCTCTCTCCCTACCCCCCCCTCCGCTGGGCCGTAAAGGTTGGGGACCGCTGAACTAGATGGAGTAGCAGAGATGATTACATTAAATGTATTTAATGATTGCTTCTAGTATATGTAAATATTCCAGTACAAATTAAAAATTGGTAAAAAATAGGAAATGGGCAGATATAAAACTGATCATACTTTACCATCAAAATAGGTAATCTACAGAACCAGCTTACACTTTTGCTTTGCTTTTCTTTGCTTTGCTTTGCTTAGGTTCATTCCAGATTCACTTATATTTATATTCTCTATGTAAATACCATAAAATATGACACCAGTGTTTATAAGGTGCGTGAAGCCGGATATAAAAATTGAAAACATAGTTTTCATGCTGTAAATATGCTAAATGTTATATGGCAGTGGTGGCGAACCTATGGCACGCGTGTCACAGGTGGCACTCAGAGCCCTCTCTGTGGGCACGTGAGCTGTTGTCCCAGCCCTGCCTCCCCCCGTGGAGCAGGGGGCAGAGTGGGGGTGGGTCGGGGGGTGGAATGGTTTTTGGGCACTCGGTCTCTAAAAGGTTCGCCATCACTGTTATATGGCAAAATGATGGTTCATTCTAAGGTTGGGTATATGAGCTTGATGTAGTGGTTAAGGGATCAAGACAGAAACTAGAAGACTGGGAATTCTAATCCTACTCTTGGCATGAAGCCATCAGTAATCCTGGACCAGTCACTCTGTCAGCCTAGGAAGAAGGCAATGGCAAACCATTTCCAAAATCTCGCAAAGAAAATCACAGAAACTAGTCCAGGCAGTTACCAGGCATCAACACTGACTCAAAGACACAAAAAAGTGGAAGAATAATTCCTCCTAATCATTGCACTTACAACTATAAAATAACTGATAAATGAAACAGCATAGTCATGGTGGTTTTTTGCATGGTTCTTTAATGGAGGAATCATTTGTAAAACAGATGTTTTAAAGCCCGTAGTCAAGCATCACATTTTTTTTTAGAATAATTAAAATAATTCTGAAACTGCTACCAGGCAACAGAAACAATAATGAGTTAATAAAGTGCATTTATTTATTTATTTATTTATTTATTTGATCTTCAAATTATGACATAACCCACCTCTAACCTCACCTTCATTCAGAATACAATTAATATCTGTCAGCTTTCTCTTCCATATACTTTTTCAAAATGTACTTGAGTACAATTCCCAAAATTCACAGACATCCTGCTGATTGGGTTTTCTGGCACAGGTTTAACTCTTCTGAGAATAGCAGGAGTGGAGAAGTTAACACATGCCTCATGCATTAAGCCATTGTTATCAATATAATATAAACAATTCAAAACTAGCATAAATAATTGATTGGGATCAATGGGATTTATTTCTGTTTAAAATATTACATTAGAATTGAATTTGAAAGTGTCAGATTTCTTATGCAGTCAGAAATGTGTTTAGTGAGCCATCTGTGAGTTATTTTGCTGTCCAGTGTGCAGAAAAGAAAAGAAAAGAAAAGAAAAAGAGATTATTTATACTTTCTCTCCATGTCCATTCTCCTTTGAGGCAACACTGTACATTGCAAATAAACATGTTTAACAGAATATGAAGTAACTGCTTTTGTTGAATAAAAGCATAGGGGGTTGATTTGAGTGGAGAAGTAAAGTGTATCAAGAGCTTGAATTATTCTGTGTTCATAACTCTAATCCTGTCACTTCTTAGAAAGGAATACATGTAGGATTCTTTTAGGGCAGGAGTGTCAAACTGCCGGCCTGCGGGCCAGCCGAGTCACAACGAAACCACGCCCACCCCATTGCCAGCAATGGGGAAAAAGTTCTGATATGTTGCGCGACGTCATGTGACGTCGCGAGTTTGACATGTCTTTTTTAGGGTAAAGCAACTTGTGTAAAAGGAGCAGATTGTCTGGCTTCTTGAATTGTAATAAACAAATGAATGTCAGGATCTTGGTAAATGTTGATAAGTAATTTAGTTTTTTAGCTCAATTTAACATGAGAAAACTCATTAATACTATATAGTTCTTAGATAGTGCCTTCCTAATCAGTGTTCAGGTAGTCCTGATTATGACCACAATTGAGCCCAAAATTTCTGTTGCTAAGCTAGAAAGTTGTTAAATGAATTTTTATGACCTTTCTTGCCACAGTTGTTAAGTGACTCACTGCTATGGTTAAGTTGGTAATGCAGTTGTTAAGTGAACCTCACTTCCCTGTTGACTTTGCTTGTCAGAAGGTTACAAAAGATGATCACATGACCCCGGGACACTGCAACCAGGATCTAATATGAATCAGTTATCAAGCATCTGAATTTTGATGACCATAGGAATAAGACCATAAGAATGCTACAATGGTTGTAAGTGTGAAAAACAGTCATAAGTCACTTTTTAAATGCCATTGTGACTTTGAATGAACTGTTGTAAGTCGAGGACTACCAGTAATTACTTTGGTTGTTATTCTAGTTCCATCCCGATGCATATAAGCCTGGTTCCTAAACCATTTCAGGAATTCATTTCCTTATTCCCCCTTCATTTCAAGATGTTTTCAAATCCTGGACATAATTTTGAATACATCATAAAAATAATAGATAAAAATGATTTAAGAATAAAATCCAATTTAATATTTAGATCATACCAATTTTATTTTATTTTTCTCATGATTCTACGGTTTTAGTGTTCTAAATCAGGAATCCATCTTAGGCCCTTTGTGATCAGTCATCTGGAATTTCTTTTACATAAAAAAAACCCTGTATGAATACAGTGTAAAGAAGTTAATAGAATACATGTTCAGTTAAACTGATGCTTGGACCAGCCTGTTCTGTTCTTTTCTGTGCTGTTTGCTCTAATTGCAAAATTAATCCAAACCATTCATTCACTCACTCACTCACTCACTCACTCACTCACTCACTCACTCACTTATTAAATATCTATACCCAGCTCTAGAAGACTTCTGGTTGGCTTCACAATTAAAAAGGGAGCAATTAAAAAAGAACTTTCATCACATCCCCTATTTAAAGGGGCTGATCACACACCAGCTCAGGGCCTGGGGAAAGAGTCACATTTTTAAGGTTCATTTAGAGTGGGGTTCATTTAGAGTTATTTGTTACTATTGAAAAGATACACAGAAACTAAGATCATACATCACTCTAAACTAAGTTGTTTGTTTCATCACAAATAAACCACAATGGCTTGATTTATACATTGTGTTATGCCACACATAAAAACCACAGCATATCTCTGTGTGATGGGTAAATCCAGTCACAAATAAAAATATATCTTGATCACAACATAAGATAGAAGCTAAAGAAGTACTCTCGCTTTGTAGGACAACTATTCAGTGATACAGTTTTGATCATATTTCATTTTTTATTTTAGTTGGGAATAAACCCATTTAACTGAATGGTACTTCTTTCTGATTAAAGGATCAGGCATAAAAATTAGTTTCATGGTATTTCTATTCATTTTTCATAACATAATTATGTCTGTTGCTCTGACAATGACAGCTTCTCACCACCAGAACATACTGCTCTAAACATCTGATTTGGCATTCTTGTGGCTGTAAATCTCAGGAGAATTCTTTACACTTATGAGCAGTCAGTAACTTATTTTATTGAATTATCTGAGTAGTATAGGAGCTTTTAAAAAATTTGCTTTCCTTATATGAAATACTGTGAGTTACAAGAAAATTAACAGCAAATACATTAACAAACAAAGGCACTATTGATTAACAAAAGTTCTTTTGGGTTTCCTCCATTTGATTTGTACATTTTGGATGCTAGGAACAACACTATCCCTTTAGGGTCAAGCTATATTTTAAAACCAATTCTATCAAACGCTTTGTAGATTTTCACTTAAATCTTGAAAGAAGTAGTAGGAAAAGGAGCACTGTGTAAGCTCCACTCACTTGATAGACTTGTTACTTAACATGTACTTACTTTCAAGAATAGGATTCTCCTTATGAATCTTACCAAAAACCAACCATTTGCTTCTTTGCAAGAATAGCAGAAAAAGAAGTAAATGTAAAGAAAACTAATTGACCTTTTCAGCGTGTGGTTCTGGGAGGATTTTAAATCTTCAGAATTCCGCAATTTTGTCCACAGGTTGCACAATCACAAAAACACACCACTTTCAAGCATAACTTTGGTTTTATAAATTTATACAGAGAAATGAATAAAATATTTGGATATTTGCTCTTATAATCTTATAAAGATTCAAATCAATACTTTTGCATTATAATTGCATTCAGAACAAGCTAAAGCATACTGTAAACAAAATATCTGAGTTTCTTGTTATTCTGTTGAGTTATTAATACATATATACATACATATTAAAGTTTATATCTTCCAGTTTTGTATAGAACACAAGTACCAGGCCATGGGTCTTCTCTGCTGCAGCCTTTGTCAAATGGAGCGTTCTCCCCTCAGATATTTGATTAGCTCCGTCCCTTTTAATATTCTAGAAGTCTCTTAAGACCTGGTTATGCTATCAGAACAGGAGACTTGTTTAGATGTCTCCACTATTGAGATAGATGGACTCATTCTTTCTCTGCTTGGAATTGTATGTATTTTTCATTTTAATGTATGTTTTTAATGTATGTTTTTAAGTATATATCCTTTTTTACTGACTATTGTATCCTCCCCTCATTTGTTGTGAGATGGGTGTCTATGTAGATTTTATTAATGAATAAAATAAATAAACATATTGATGCTCTATACATGGGGCTCCCCATGAGGAGCATCCGGAGGCTTCAGCTGGTCCAGAATGCGGCCGCGCGGGCGGTGTTGGGAGCGACGCGTCGCTCCCATGTAACGCCGCTGCTGCGCGAGCTGCACTGGTTGCCAGTGGCCTTCCGGGTACGCTTTAAGGTGTTAGTTACCACCTTTAAAGCGCTCCATGGCATAGG
>NW_015386534.1:708059-739283 GCF_001527695.2 Protobothrops mucrosquamatus
GCTGCCGCTGCGGCCCTTCGCCGCCCAGCACCACCTCGGCCCGGGCAGCCGTGCCCCTTCCCCATCCTGCTGCCGCTGCCGCCGCCGCCAAGCTCTCCGCCGCCCGGCCCCACCTCGGCCCGGGCAGCCGCGGCCCTTCGCCGCCCGGCACCACCTTGGCCCGGGCAGCCACGGCCCTTCACCGTCCTGCTGCCGCTGCCGCCGCGGCCCTTCGCCACCCGGGCAGACGCGCCCCTTCCCCGTCCTCCCGCTGCCGCCACCGCCAAGCTCTCCGCCGCCCGGCCCCATCTCGGCCCGGGCAGCCACGGCCCTTCGCCACCCGGCCCCACCTTGGCCCGGGCAGCCACGCCCCTTCCCCATCCTCCTGCTGCCGCTGCCGCCAAGCTCTCCGCCGCCCGGCCCCACCTTTAAGTTTTTTTTCCTGAAATTTCCCTTAAAATGAAGGTGCGTGTTATATGCCTGTGCGTGTTATACGCCAATAAATACGGTATACATACATATTAAAGTTTATATCTTCCAGTTTTGTATAGAACACAAGTACCAGGCCATGGGTCTTCTCTGCTGCAGCCTTTGTCAAATGGAGCGTTCTCCCCTCAGATATTTGATTAGCTCCGTCCCTTTTAATATTCTAAAAGTCTCTTAAGACCTGGTTATGCCATCAGAACAGGAGACTTGTTTAGATGTCTCCACTATTGAGATAGATGGACTCATTCTTTCTCTGCTTGGAATTGTATGTATTTTTCATTTTAATGTATGTTTTTAAGTATATATCCTTTTTTACTGACTATTGTATCCTCCCCTCATTTGTTGTGAGATGGGTGTCTATGTAGATTTTATTAATGAATAAAATAAATAAACATATTGATTCTCTTTCATACCTACAACCATCTTATTATATGTTTAATTTGGTGATACCGAATAAATTAATAGGAACTGACTATACGATTGATTTTATGTCTATAATACGTAGTACGAATATAAGGTTTCAAATTTTGATAGACAGTTTTATGACTTTTGAACAATAACTTGAAATATAACAAGAGGTGAACAGGCACTGACTAGTAATTTTAAAGTCTAGTATTAAATATTTTGGGGACTCAAAACCTTTCACAATAGCATATTCAGATATGCATAATATCAACTAACCACGTTTGCTTTCAACATATTAGTGCATTATGACTTTGAATATACTTTATATGCACGGAAGCCCAAATCAAGGTTATTTTGGGGAGTCAAGAGTCATTAATATAGCTTTTAGTCCCCAGTCTATTGGAATAATCACACTTTATTGAACAATTAGGACTATTTAATTGGAAAGGTAAGTTTTATATATATTTGTAGTAATTGTATTATTGTAATGGGATATTTATAGATTTTCCTCTTTATCATTTACATATTTCCTATGTATTGTTGGTGCTCCATACATACATTATCATGCATGAAAGATTTTTAGCAGTCTCCTGTCTACTTTGTATCTGGAGAATTAATACAGGTGACTAGGAAAGGAATTTTAAAAGAATTACAGAATGGAATTAGAATGTCAAGGTCCTAATGTTAACTCCAGGAGCAGCCTCACTGCACACCACATAAAAAAATGGGATTTTGATCACCAAGTCAAAACCAGTGACTATTTTTCTGTTTGCCCCTGATTAATTAAGTGCTGGGTTTTAAAAAAATAATAATAATAATCTTGTCTTATGGAAAAAAAAGGAGATCTACTGGTGGACTAGGTTATTTTTGTTATTAAAGTTTAATGGAAACAAAGGAACAGAAGAAAATAATAAGAATTCCACAGCAATGTATCCAGCCTTTTATGATTTTTGTGATATTATTCAATGTTCTGGTTTAAGCACTGAAAAATTATAAGTTAAAATCTATATACCCAGAAGTTTCCAAAGATTTCGAACTATCCTTATGATTTTTCCATATTTTGCTGAAACGCATGTCCTAAATTTGCACTAATACTAGTTTGTAAACATTGTAAATACATATGAACAACAATAGATTTTCATGCAATTGATTTCTGCATTTTAAAATATACAGTTGAACGTCTGAGTTAGACATTGGTGTGTGACTTATATTTCTCAGCAAACATGCTTGTGTACTACTGACTCTTGATTTTTCGGGGTTTCATTGTCCTTTTCAAAGTATAAAGGAATGGAACTAGAAAAATATTTTTTCCCATAGACATTTGAACCATTGCAAATTTAACAATTTTGTGAAATTTCAGTTTCTATTTTGTTTTACATACTGTGGTATGTTTCTACCTATAATAGATCAGTGGACCTGGCATAAAATAATATAAAGAAAATACAATTTATAATGAATACATTCTTGGAGACCATCATTGAATTGAATTTATGACAAAGGTTTTTTTTAAATCTTTCTCCCACAAAGATTAGAATATTTAAACCAGACTCTTGTTTTGGTAGATATAACAACAAAATAAAACTATAATATGAAAAGGCGTATAATTTATGCTGAGGGCATACAGTTCTGAAAGCTTCTATGGTTTAATTTACAGTAGCATATTTGGAAGCCATAGCAATGAACTGTTTCATGTTTGACAGATGTGCTACTGTTTATAGCTCTTCAGTGCTAGTTTCATAGAGAATAGCTGAGCAATAGCTAAGCACACTGATCATATGGAACAATGGGACATTATTATTTGGAGTGTACTTATTCAGATCTTCTCCATTTAATCATATACAGCAGTGTTTTTCAACCTTTTCACCAATTGTACCACTTTTAGGATATAACAATATTCGAGTACCACATAGCAAGGTGTCAAAAATTTGATGACCAAAAAAAAAAAAGGAAAAAAGTGATAAAGTACAGGTAGTCCTTGACTTACAACAATTCGCTTACTGACTGTTCAAAGTTACAATGGCACTGAAGTGACGTATGACCATTTTTCACACTTATGACCATTGCAGCATCCCCAGGGTCATGTGAATTATATTTGGATACTTGGCAACTGATTCATATTTATGATGGTCACAGTGTCCCAGGATCATGTGCTCCCCTTTTGCAACCTTTTGACAAGCAAATCAATGGCAGGGCTGATGGTGGCCAAGTGCTAAGGCGGGACTTCCTTCAGACTCTCCCTCCATTTCATTCCAATCCGATTTCCCCCTCTCTTCCTTCCTGTTTCTTTCCTTCCCTCCTTCCCTGTCTCCCTCTTTCTCATTCCCATCTCCTTTCTTCTGAAGGAAGAATTTGACACACACACCCCTAATATTTTCCATCTTCCATATATTTATCAAACAGGGAAAAGTTTCCAGAGACTGAAAAGACAAGCCACTGAGGGAACTAGCTTAAAAGGGCACATTCCCCTTTAAGAATTAGCTATTGGATAGAAAGGAAAGTTGAGCTGGCAGCCAGCACTTAAGAAAAAAAACAAAAACAAAAACCAAATGTAGCAAGTACTGGCTAAGGCAGCCTCCCCAAATGACTCCATTCATAACTAAATGAATGCTACAGGCAAAATCCATTCAGGACAAAAATACTTCAAAATCCCTTGCAGCAAAACTTACAGCTAACAATAGCAGAGCAATAGAATAAGAACCAGTAACCTCTCACCCCAAAATCCAATACAAGCCATCAGCCACAATAGAAATTGCCAAACACTCCTAAGAACACACAGCCCACATTGCACAAATCCCAGAACTTCAATCACATAGAATCCTTCCATTCTCCCGGTTTGTTGTTCAGCTGATCCAGAACCGAAATGCTGAAATGGCACTTCGTTTCTGCCAATAAACATCTTGCAAGCAGCCAGAGCAGCCGGCTTCCTCTCGCCTATTTCAAATGGCGATGCTTCATTTTTTTTCTCTCTTAAAGGTATAGCCTCCTGGCTGGAAAGCAAGCCCCTGACTTTTTCTTCCAACACTTCCTTTCTTTCTGTTTCCCTCCCTCCATCCTGCTCTCTACCTCCCTCTTTCTCATTGCCATCTTCCTTCCTTCCTCCCTTTGTGCCTCACTCCAGCTGATGCTGCCTTTCTTCATTCCTCGTGGAGGGTGACCCCTCCCCAGTTGCATTTCTTTCCTGTTTGTTGCTGCCACCTGTGTGCGCGCCCAGCACGGATGGCTGCCACAGAAGTTGTAGATTGGCTCCCAACTGGCCTGTGTGATCTCCTCTCCTCTCTCTCCCCCTCCTCCTTCTTTTCTCTTCGGTGCAGCTCCAGCTGACTCCTCTTCCCAAGGCTGCGTCTTTTTTTTCTCTCCCTCTCCCGCCCAAACTGCCTCCTTTTATAGTCTCTCCTGTCTCCGCCCCCTCCTCCTCCTCTCTCTTCCGGGTGAACCAGAAGTGCTGATGCTGGGACCTTTGCCTCACTCCAGCCACCCTGTAGCTCCTGAGGACTCTCTCAGGCAAGTCCTGCACTGTCCTGCTTTGGCTCGTTCCCTGCCCCGCTACACTTGGCTGGGATAGGCAGGGTCAGTGGTGGGATTCAAATATGTGAACAACCGGTTCTCTGTGTGGATGCCACTTCCGGAAGTCCGTTTTGGGCCTGGGAAACCAAATATTAGCTACCGGTTCTGCCGAACTGGTGCGAACCGGCTGAATCCCACCACTGGGCCGGGCCGCGTGGCACAATGCACCACTGGTGGTACACATACCGTTGGTTGAAAAGCCCTGATACACAGTATCAGATTATTTCAGCAGAGCTCATGTAAGTATCTGAAGGTATTTGAAGAATGACAGAATATCTGCCTCTCCTGGCCACATCAATTTTGTTTTCACATTTATTTCTGGAGGCAAAGAGAGAGAGAAGAAATGATTGTGAGTAATTAAATTAAGCATTTCTGTAGAACTTGGCACAAACGAGGGAACAGGTTTGGGAACATTATAACACGTACATTATTTTTATAGAAATTATTTATTTGCTCACAGAGCAGTCCAGAAACAGTATATATCTTTGGCTTTTAGAGAATAACAACAGGGAGAACCAATGTGTGCAGCCAATATCATAGTTATAAATTTCAACAATGAAGAATAAAACAGAAAGTATTAGCTTGGTGAAAAGAATACTTTGCTTAGACTGCAAAGATAGGAAGTGAGTTCAGGTCCCAATGGTGGTTCTGTTTTTATTAGAAATTCTTAATATCTTTAATGCACTGTGTCAAGATAGCCATGCTTTTAGTACTTAATTATCTGTATCATCCCCAAATAAACTGTAGTTAATGAAAATAGTTAAACGGCTCCCTTTATTCAAGGTGAAGTAATAATATAATGCTCTCAAGAGCTGAAATGTCCTGCATTGCTAATAAGAGATGTTTCAGAAGATGGATCATTAAAATTTTACTGTACAATGTTTTGAGCACATCTTCCCTATCCTTCCAGGATTAATGTGAGAATCTGAAGTAGGATTTTAGGTGTCATGATTTCCAAATTTTGTAATACAAACAAAAACTGTCATTCATTTTTAAAGATTGTCTTATTAAACATTGTTTTATATATGTACATATACATTTTTATGTATATTTGAATTAAAAATCACTTATTAATTTGTACTTTTTAAGGAAAATATATTCTGAAACAATAGTATTCCAAAGCCACTGTTGCATTTATCCTAGGGCTCTGAAGTTCAGAATCAATTTTAGAGTCTTTTATAGTTATTCCCATTACATTGGAAGGACTATGATCTACACATGCAAAAGGAATATATAAGTGAATTATTTTCTCAAAATGCAGTTCCTTTATCTCCCCAACTTGCAAATATCATTTCTTCAGGAAAATGAGTATTTAAATGGACTTCTGCTATGGATAGATTTGTCTAAGCCTTTTCTTTAAAAAATAAATTAAAAAAGTCTGCCTTTATTCAGTAAATAATTCACTTTATTTGAATTGGAGGATGCTAGTAGAAACAGTAAAGAATTTGTCCTTATGTTATTTAATGGTGCAGTATAACTGGATTCATTTCTAACACGTGTGAAGGCCAAAATTTATTTAAAATAATACATTAATCAGTGAGCAGGTTTTCTTTAACATTCAAGTATTACCCTGAAAATTCCATTGTTTAACAAAGTGGTTATGACTGTAGTAACACCTGAGAAATGAGACTGAGAAAATAATTAACATCTGAATTAGCTTTCTTTCATCATTTTGGAATTCAAATTTTATCTAACAATTTTCAGTGTTTGTTTTGCAGTGACAGAACAATGTGGGAATTGTCATGTTACTAATTTAACACCTGTAATTTCTTTTAGACAAGAAGCTGATATTGCATAGTCTAATGGGTGAAAATGTATGGTCTAATTGGTGAACATGGTGAATTCAAATTCAGTTGGCAATCCTTGTTCTTTGTTGCATTTGCTGCTAATTTGTTTCCATCTGTAAGGTGATAAATTAATTTCTGCCAATTTTTTACAGTGGAGATGAGATAACAAAGCTCTATAACAAAGATTTCATGGTAACTCTAAACTATTGCAGTTTCTGGGGTTCTAGGACCTTGTATAAGATTCATAGACTCCAAAACTGATCAAAATAGCCCCTTGCTTATTTATCTTGTACTTGCCTGTTAATTTTATTAAGTAATGAAAAAATCTTGAATTCTGACACTTGTTAAGCATTCATTCTGTTCTCTATAAAGGCAACTTAGGAAGCCATACAAACAGAATAAGAGAGTTGGAAGGGACCTTGGAGGTCTTCTAGTCCAACCCCCTGCTCAGGCAGGAAACCAGTGATGGGATTCAAATATGTGAACAACCGGTTCTCTGTATGAATGTCATTTCTGGAAGTCCATTCTGGGCCTGGGCAACAAAAAATTAGCTACTAGTTCTGTCGAAGTGGTGCAAACTGGCTGAATCCTACCACTGCAGGAAACACTAAACCATTTCAGACAAATGGCTGTCCAGTCTCTTCTTAAAAACTTCCAGTGTTGGAGCATTCACAGCTTCTGGAGGCAGGTTGTTCCACTGTTTAATCCTTCTAACTGTCAGAAATTTCTCTTTAGTTCTAGGTTGCTTCTCTCTTTGATTAGTTTCCATCCATTGCTTCTTGTCCTGCCTTCAGGTGCTTTGGAGAATAGCTTGATTTCCTCTTCTTTGTGCAACCCTGAGATATTGGAATACTGCTATCATGTCACCCCTAAATGCATTAAAATATGCACAGTGACCAGAAACAACAAGAGCAATAATTGGTGATAACACAATCATTTTAGCATTACTAAGTTAATTAATACTTGCAGTGGGACAGGAAACCATTGTTCTTTTTCATGCCCAAACTAGTAGAATCAAATGTGGCAATTAGTTCAATTCCTCTTTTTAATGTTCTGGTGAAGAGAATAGCAACTTTTGAGGGTACACCAGAGTTTCCAGGGAAACTGAAATGTACGGAGAATGAAATGTTCTCATGCTGATTGCTGAATGTCACCATGTCTGATGTCAGATTTATGTCCATTTATTTTTTGTGTCAAGTTTGACCTTTTTGTGCTGTGCAGAGAGTAGAAGGTCATTTCTAGCAACAAGAACATACCTCATATTTGAAAATGAACAGATCTAAGTTCTGTGATGTTGTACTGATACTGCTATCTTATGTATTAATATTACCAAACTGAATATGGAAATGGTTTGGTTTTGGGGTTTAGTTCAGGGACATCTTCCTATGAGTGTCAGTTAGGTGACTATAGTAGATTGGGGACAATTTGTAAATAAGAACACCCTTATTAGCTTAAGCAAGAGAGATTTAATTATTATTGACTAGGATGTGCAAATAATACCTTATTGATGGCATGTTGAATAATTTTAGTTGAAAACATAAGTCTGTATAATGCCGTGCAATATTTGGTTTGGGCTGAATAACACATATCTTCATCTTGATTATTTATTATTCTAGTCAAAATAAGGTCAGAGTTAAAACTCAGGAACAAACTGTAATTTCCAATTGTGTTGTACTGAAAATAAGTCAAAGTAACATATCATACTAATTATACTAAAATGGTACATTTTGTGATTTATTTAGCCATTTCTGATATCAAGGAAACATAAGCTAGAAGAATCAATGCTGTACCAAATTGTTTCTACAGATTCCAAATTCTGGTGTAGTGTGATGTCTCTGCCTCCTAGTAATAGCAGTACAAAGTCATTTCTATTCAGTATATGATGCATCTCACTGCAGTATCCAACAATAGTCAGCCATCATTGAAGGATTCCAGTTGCCCATTGTGGCAATGTCCTGGTGAAAACTTTCACCATGTTCTTCACTGACTGCACCTAGACTTTTGGGAAAGAAGTCCAAATGTTTAATTCATAAAATGAATCTTCAGTGACATGTGGCAGTTCATGATCTTGTATACTGTAAAAAGTTTGTCAACCAGTTGAATGTAGTTTGATGCTTTGTAGTTGCCAAGAAAATTCTCAATGAAATCCTTAAATTCTTTCCAGGCAATTTTCTCTGGCCCTCTAACAGATTTTGGAACCAATTGTCATTGATGGGGCATCTGATTGCAAATGCCTTCCTTAATCTTGGCATCAGTTATTCCTGGAAACATCTGTCTCAAATAACAAAAACTTTCACCTTCCTTCATCATCACTTTCACATTTTTTTTCATCAGACCCAAGTTTTATGTGAAGCAGAAGCAACAATATTTTTGTCTGGTCAACAAGTGGTTCATCTGCCAAGTTCTTTTGTCCTGGAATGAAATTCTTTTGGAATGGTTATTTCTTTTTAATGTAATGGGACTCTCCTGCACAGCTGTCCCATTTGCACATGTAACACCAGTACATGCATTCCAAGCAGCAGAGCTATTTCATTCAGATCACCACAGATATTCCAGCTGTATTTGGTGTACTGGATGTACCCCAACAACAGTTTCATGTTTTCATATGTTTCTTCCATATTTGAAGGGTAGCTAACAGGTACTGAAGGATGTACATTGCCATTGTGCAACAAGACAGCCTTAACACTGATGAATCAGTAAAGAGACACCATTCTAATGGATCATGCTCACAACCCAAAACTGTGAATAAACTGTCACAGAAAACGAGGTTGACAACAGAGCAAAGAAATTTGTTAAATTATCTAGGTGTCTTTGCAAAAACATAAGATTTTTATAAAACAAGGGCTTCCGGTTTGCGATCGCGGCACCGGCGGACATGTGGGGGGGGCCGCTCTCTCTGCTATCCAGTTTTCCTTCATTGGGTAACCCTGAAAAGGGTCGAAAGTCGCCCAGGAGGGGCGACAACCACGAGGAGGACCCTCGACAGATCGCAGAAGGGCAGCAGCCCTTCCGTTTGATCCGAGGAAGCTTCTTTGGACCAGCAGAGAAAAGATCGGCCATCAATATGGCCAATCACTAAGCCGTACCAGCCGAAAGCCAAAATCACCACCAAGCACAACGAAAGCACCACGGAGGAATTGGGTGAGACCTTACCTTATCTTTCTTGTACTCCAACTACCTTCCTGTAAAAGCATCTTGAAATTTCTCCCCCCCCCTTTAACATCGTGGCGTCTGCCTACTTTGGGAAAATAAAGCTTTGAAAAGAAAAGAACAACTAAACTAAACAAGTAAATAACTGGACATGCACTTTTTGGATATTTGGGGTCCCAAAAAGTTCCTATTTCTACGAGGACCTATTACCTTATCCACTTGTTAAGTTGGGAAAAAAATTAAACTGGATAAAAGCCTAATTTGAGTTTGGAAAAAGACTTTACATGCTATTGGGGACATCTTGTGGCAAAACCTGGTATAGCAAGTGAAAAAAATTTTTTTGACTGTGAGACCTGTCTATAGCCCAGATTTGTCTTTGGTGCTATCTAAAAAAGATAAGAATTTAAAACAACCGGGTGGTGAAAACAACTTTTAGGAATAGTGGAGGTAGACATTTACTGACTTTTATCAAAAACAGCCTCCACTAAAGGACTATCTGTAAACACCATAGAAATGGAGGAACACTACCTACAACTTAACTATAAACTTATACTTGAAAAAATCCTTGAAGCTACTGAGCTAATGAATTCCAAATTGAAAGACAAAGGTGCCACCCTAAATTTACAAAATGAAGCCCAGATTTTAACTGATGAACTTACAATCCAAAAGAGCACCAATTACAATCTACTGAGAACTTTGATAGTCAAACCTTGATTTCAACTAAAAAATCTGCAATTCAAAAAGCAACAGAAACCAAAGAAAGCAACACTAAGATGGAGGATGCTGAAGATCAACAAGTACAGCATATTGAGAACCTAGACAACCTAGATAACCAAACAACAATCACAACATTGTACATGACTTCTTACTTAAGCCAGATGAAACCGGAAGAAGAAGAAGACCAGACTGAATTGACGACAAATATACTAAACCAAACATGGAACTTTGAACTATTAGGCCAACAATCCAATGATTACAAAGGGGCCAGTTCCTTTGAAAAATTGATAACTGGATGGTCTCCCTTGATTCAAATAACATGGGTGGGAATGAAGGGAGATTCACCTGAGGATTTAAAGGCACTGGTATGGAACCCTGGTTGGCACAAAAAGAAAGAGTCAGATTTTAAAAATGGGATTTTTTTGTCTTATAAAAGAAGAGCCTAAAATCTTACTTAATGGGCTAAGAAAATTTTAAAAGATATTAATTGATTTAATATTTAGGGCTTAGATTTACAATACTCTATTAGTAAGTGATGAGGTACTAGGATGAGAAAAAGAATATATTTGTGAAATAAAATAAGAATCTATTTAAGTAAACATTATGTGTATTTTAGATATGACAACTATTTTGTAATGAAATAAGGGAAATTTGGGTTACCTGAAATCTAAATACTATGAATATTAAGCTAAATTGGAACACTGTAATTGAAATTAGGTAAAAATTTAAAACAGGATATGGATATGTATAAGTTAAAATATATTGATAAATGTGTTAACTGATCAAATTATAATTAGCAATGTATTAATTTGAATGCGATATAATAATCAAGAGAAATAGAGAGGGAATTTTTGATGATGCAACTTGAGATATGTACAAAAGATATTGTTATTGGACTATTGATTACCCAATCACCACACTGCTTCCTTAATATTTGGATTTTTGTAAAACTGGAAAATTAATAAAACTTGTTTAAAAAAAAGATTTTTATAAAACAGTACCTGGTAGGTTAAATTATAGGTTATTTTCATGTTTAATAGCCAAACATTTATAAGTACAACCAAAAGCGTTCAAGAAGCAAAATCATTGTTGTTCAGTGTCATGAGTAAAGTCAGAAGAGGTTCTGAAAAGGGGCAGCAGGAATCTTTTTCAGAGAAAACAGGAGACAAGAAGGAAAGATAGCTTATAAAAACCAATAGTTATTGTATATAAGGTGTAACTCTATTTTTATACTATTATTTCTTATCTTGAACCTGTAGGCACTTAAGAACCATTTTATGAATAGTATACTTTATTAATTGGTACATACTTGATTTCACAAACAGTAGCTAAAATGCAGTCCTTGCCATTGATGTGAACCTGTCTTTCTTGACCGAAAGAAAGGCCGAAAGCCATTTTCATTTGTTAAATGGAGTTTCTGCTGTGTCTTCATTTCTTCAGATAGATCAATCCACTCTGTCCTGACCAATTTGCTCTGCTGTCGGATTGCTGCCGCCCATGTCCTTGTGGCTGCTTTGCTGGATTAAAAATTAAACTGTGTTAGATGAGAGAAGCTGAGATTCTTGTTTGGTTTATTGACAGAGCCTATTGACGTCCCTCTTGTCCTGCTGCCTCTCTCTCTGAGTCAAGGACAGAATGTAAAAATAGGCTGGGTCAACAGGATTCCTGGGTTGACTTGTTTCACAATGAAAGAGATAGTTTATGAGGCTTATTTTGCTCTTCCATAACTCAAACAAGTTATATATGTACATGCTTATATTAGTGCACTTCTGTTATTCCAAGCCCATGTGATTTTATATTTGCAGCTACTATGGACTTGCTCCTTTGTGTATGATTTGGAATGCACACAATCCCATCAAGAAATCCATTTGATTTACACACAAACAACACCAGATAAAATAATATAAGCCTTTTCTCCTACAAATAGAAAAAGACGAATGGAGATAGGGCAGAAAAACATAATCTGTTACATAGTCATAGTGAATATATCATTGCCAAATGCATCTCCTAGATCATGGGTGTCAAACATGCAATGTCACATGACGTGTCACGACATATCGTGACTTTTTTGCCATTTCCAGCAATGGGGTGGACGCGGTTTCTCTATGATGCATCCGGCCTGAGGGTCGGCAGTTTGACACCCCTGTCCTAGATAAATTCCAAACATGCAGATACTTTGGAAAAAAAATGGTGATGGGGTCAGCATCTGTGAAATGGTTGCACAAAACTGATCTTCTCAGCATTTTATTATTTCTTTTTAAAAAAAATTTATCATGATCAGCGTTACAACAAGCAGTATATAATATAAACCAGTATAATATTCTTACATTCATACAATTGTGAATCCTTTTTAAAAATGTTAACCTCACACTCTTTTTTTAGCAGATGTGAAAGTATAAAATTTTGTGAAAGTACAATTATATGCTAGATAGCTTCTGTCTGTCCAATATATTACATAAATAATTAAAGCCTTTAGAAAATCATGCCAATTCATTTCAAAGGGAAACATGCAGAATTAACTCTTTTGCATAATATTATTTCATATCAGTCATCAATGCAAAAACTGAAAATGTGTTCAAATGCTGAAATAAAAAAAAATTAGTTGCCCAGTAGTGGATTAACAAGGAGAGTAGGAACAGTGGGATAATAGCTAAAATTGCAGTAACATCTTTGATTGTGAGACAGTTTAACACTATTACTTATGGATTCAAAGCCATGCTTGTTTCTATGAAAAACTATTTTCTATGTCTATATGAAGTCCCTCAAGAACCAAGATTTGTGGAGTTACTTCTGAATAGTTTTCTTTATTGTTCCTCACCTATGGAAATCTTACCAAACTAAAGCAACTATTTGCATCACTATAGATTTACACTGGAAACTGCTAGGGAGAAGCCATTTTTACCCTCTTCCTCCTGACCAAACATTCCATGGTCTTCTGCCTCTTTGGTTCTGGAATGCAGCCCCTCCCTCCCAGGAATTCAGGCTACATTCTACCAGAATCTTCCTCCTGGAATATGGGTATGATAAAGTTGAACCAATCAGCCAACTTCAAATATTGACGCCAGTCGGTAGATGGAAGTATGAAAATATGTTTATAGCCTCTATTTATCAATCTATAGAACTAGAAAGGATGGTCTATACCAGTGGTTCTCAACCTGTGGGTCGGGACCCCATTTGGGGTCGATCAACCATTTCACGGGGGTCGCCAAGCAAGGCTGTCCGCCATTTTTTTTGTCCGCCATTTTTTTCCCCTTTTCCGGTGGGTGCCTTACCTCCCTTGGGCTGGGCCAGCTGGTGGTCGGCCTGCTCCATCTCTGCCGCTTGCCAGCTACGCCTCGGCCGGCGCAGGGGGCGGAACCATGCATGTGCAGCGCTCCCGGGCAGGGAAAGTCCTCGACTTACGACCGGTTGGGTAGTCCTCGACTTATGACCAGTTTAGTCCTCGACTTACGACCAGTTTAGTCCTCGACTTACGACCGGTTTAGTGCTCGACTTACGACCGGTTGGGGTCGCGGCATTAAAAAGGTTGAGAACCACTGGTCTATACAATGCCAATATACAAGGGGTCATGACTGTGCCCTTTTAGTGTAAATGAAATGTGGATATTACTGATAACAATAGAAGTCTAATAATTTTCATTTCTGCAGCAATTTTGTGCATATAAAAATGCCCCTTATCTCTTGTCAAAAGAGTAGAATTGAAATTTGATGATTTCAAAAAAATTTCTTCCTGTCTGTGAATGTGTATGGATAGGAATAAAAAGTAGAACAGCTTTGAATATATAATGGGGCTTTACAAGATTTACCACCTGACCTTAAGATGTTCTTGGCTGAGTTCATCCAAAAGAAACAAAAGCAGAAACTTTGAAGATGCACTGACACTTTTCTTTCTTATCAGAAGGGTTAAAATAAATGTTGTGCTGTTTCTACCATTTCTCATTCCACCCTCCAATTCTTTTGCTGATAAAAGGAACACACATACACACACACACTTCTAGCAGATTTACAATACAGAACTCTGTAGAGAATAGATAGCATGACACATTGCCTCCTAATAGGGAGGAGGAGAAAGAAATACTGTGGGAAGAATACAAGAATAGGAAGTATTATGAATATTGATAATTTGTAGTTTAAATTTAACAACATATTTATTATTTTGATTACAGGATTTTTTTGTACTGTCTACCCATTATACTCCTAGGTGGCTTACAGTATTAAAACATTAAAGCAACATTTATAAACCAATATAAAACAAATAAAACAATATAATAAATATAAAACAATAAAATAAAATAAAACTCTAAAGAATGTCTTTTTAGGTAGAAAAACGTGGACCTAATAAACATAGCATTCTGGACATTTTCCTCCAGTCTCAACCAAAATACTGAGATGGAAAATAGCGCAGGTAAACTAACATGATCCCTTTCATTCATTTACAGAAGGGATCATGCAAAGTAGTTTTGAAGTTATTCTTTGCTCGAGCTTTTGTTAAAGTAAAGCACCACCTCGAAGGACTGTATAACTAGTGGTGATTTAATTTTTTTTATCTGCTTGTTGTAAGCATTGAGGACAGTGAGGTAGGAACTAGTAGCTTCCAAGACAGAGATGGCCATTATGTAAACAATAAACAGCAGCTCAGTTTCAAAATCATTAGGCACTGTGCTATGTATTTGCTCATTAAGAGGATATGAGGAGAAACACCCTGAGACTAAAAAAGTATTCTGTGTCATCTTTGCACTGGTGATGGATATTCACCTACTTTGTATATATGTTTATATTGCTGCATCCTTGATTTCAATAAATATTTTAATCTATTCAGAATAACAGAGTTGGAGGTCTTCTAGTCCAACCCCCTGTTCAGGCAGGAAACCCTATACCATTTCAGACAAATGGTTGTCCAATCTCTTCCTTAAAATTTCAAGTGTTTGAGCACCCATAACTTCTGGAGGCAAGTCGTTCCACTTATTAATTGTTCTGTTGGGAAATTTCTCCTTAGCTCTAGGCTGCTTCTCTCCTTGATTAATGTTCATCCATTGCTTCTTGTCCTGCTTTCAGGCCAAGACAGTCGAGTCAAGGAATCAAGCTAAGCCAGTGACAGCGAACCTTTAAAAGACCGAGTCCCCAAAAACTAGTCCCCGTCCTGCTCTCCCACCTGCCCCTGCTCTGCCCTCGTCCTGCCTGCTCCACCCCCACCCCACCCACTGTCCCACCCACTGCCCCACCAACCCGCAGGGCCACTCACCGCCTCCATGGCCTGCCGTAGATCGCTCAGGCAGCCCAGCGATGCCATGGCGGCCATGCCCTCCACCCGTGCCCTGCCACATCAACTGCGCATAATGGGGCATGAGGGCGGAGTCTTGTCTCCGCTGCCTGGCTGCCATGTCCTTGGCTGCGCTGCTCTGCATGGGCCACGCTTTGGGGTGACTCTCCTTTGGGGCGCTGCTGGTGAGGAGGGGGCTGCAGGGGAAGGCGGGGATGGGGGCATGGCACGTGTGCCCACAGAAGGGCTCTTGAGTGCCGCCTCTGGCATGCATGCCATAGGTTCACCACCACTGAACTAAGCCATAAAGAATCAGCAGATCTCTTAATTTACTGCCAAGGGAAGACTTAGGGAAGACTGAAACATTTAAGATAGTTTGTGAATACAAGAAAAATGCAATAAAATAAAACGGAAGACCCTTCAGCAACTCTGCCAAATGTACCAAGATGTTTCAGGAACCAAGCATTTGCAGATTTTCTCCTATATTCTTATTTCTGTTTCTGTGTTCTGCTTCCCCTTCTTGCATTTCCTCTTCTTCCCTCCATTCTCCTTCTACTGATGCTATTGTGACTCCACCATTCCTTCTATCTTTGCCTTGGTGTCTGTGAATAGTTTAATAGGCAACCTTTTAAAACTGCGGCCATGTGTCATATTAAAGTACTAGGATTCTCAACAGAGAAGTTTTCTGTTCTTTAAATAAATTCTGAGGCACTCAGCCAAAATATTAACAAGACATACTCAGTCTCTCACCAACATTCTTTCAATTATAAATTAGCTGTATGTCCTGGAAAGATTAACAAGTCCAGCCCATGCAAGCACAAATTGCACTTTTCAATTGCAAAAATCTATGTGATTTTAGTGTTTTCAACTAATTTCAAAAACCATCTGGATCCAACTGTTCCTGTTTCTGTTTGAATAAGTTTATTGATACATCAGTTTACAATGCCATCACAAGTTCTTTATCCAAGAAGCACAATCTCAATGCATTCTGAAAAGCTAACCAACAATAGGGCAAAAAAGAGCAATCATGCATATCTGTTTGTTTGTGTACAAAATAAATGCAGTTGAATCAGCAACAGATAATCACAAGTTCAGCAGCAAGGACAAAAGAACAAAAGATCACCAAAAAGATCACCATTAAAGCACAGAGACTTCAAACCTGGCATACGCCATGGAAACTCAACATCTTTGTTATGTTGTTAGTTGCGAAGTCATGTCCAACCCATCGCGAGTCCATGGACAACGTTCCTCCAGGTCTTCCTGTCCTCTACCATCTTCTGGAGTCCATGTAAGCTCATGCCTACTGCTTCAGTGACTCCATCTAGCCATTCTCATTCTCTGTCATCCCCTTTTTCTATTGCCCTCAATCTTTCCCAGCAACAGGCTCTTCTCCAGTGAATCTTTCCTTCTCATTAGGTGGCCAAGGTATTTGAGTTTCAGCTTCATGATCTGGCCTTTTAAAGAGCAGTCGGGGTTGATCTTTAGGGCAGGCAATAGCATGAATATGCAAATATCCTTTTTTTTATGTCTGAATTGGAAACTGCTGCTGTCCTAACTATCACCTCAATTTTTGTTAATATAATATACTTGGATGTGTATAGTCCTAAAGTCAATAAGCCATGTCCAATAAGGCCAGTAATATTATAGCTGACTTTGTGTATATGAAGGATGACTCATGGCAATCAAGGGTGGATAAGCAGATTGAAGAAAGATAAGATTACCGAATTTTCACTTCAACTCAGTGATACAGTAATTAGAAGGACCTGTATCACTCAGGTGCTACCTTAACTAGAGAAATACATGAGTAGTGATCTTTGGATTTCCATCTGGAGAGTTTTCAACATTAAATAATATGAACCAATGACTTATGTTAGTGTAGTGCAGACATGTCAAACTCGCGACATCATGTGACATCACGTAACGTATCGAGAGTGTTTTGCCATTGCTGGCAATGGGGTGGGTATGGCTTCCACGTGATGCATCCGCCCCGCAGGCTGGCAGTTTGACACCCCTGGATTCCAATGAATCAGTGACTGGGTTTGAGTGTAATTTATACCAATTGGTGTTTAGGGATAGCACTTAGAGGTCAGCAAATATTTTCTATAAAGGCCCAGATTTTATCCTTCCTCTGCAATTAGACTTGGCAAGTCTGAAGGACAAGGAGCATAGCAGTCATTGGATATCCTAGCCTACCCATAAAGATGCTGCTGATAGGCTTCCATCCAGGATGGTCTTCCTCAGTCCCTTCCTGCCCCTGGCATCAAGAACTTTTGCCCACACCTTTGTACTTTTTAAATAATATTTTTATTGAAATTTAAAAATACAAAAGTAAAAAAACTAGTGCAAATTAAGAAAATCACAAAAAAGGAGAAAAAATAGAGAAAAAAGGTGAAGAACGAAAAAAATATGTAAACAAAAAGGAAAATATATATAAAGAAATGACTTTCCCCTTTACCAACAAGTACAATTTCATTAACTTATCACTTTCTTTAACATTTGAACCTAAATTCTCTTCATTTTTTATCTATTAGCAAATAGATTTTGCTAATTTTATCTATTAGCAAATAATAAAACCCTATCATTCAATCTTAATCAGAAAAACCCATTCAGTGTGTGTGTATATTATACACACACCTACACACAGATACACATATAAATCTTAAAATATCAATTTCATATTTACTTTCATAGTAGCTTGTTTTCTCTATAAAAACAAAAACATCTTCTTCCTATGTCTTATATCTATAAATACATCTTTAAAGCTTCATCATTCAAAGTTAATCAAAAAAAGATTCAATTAAGAGCTACCAAAAGCAACACATATTGAAATTTAATCTCATCAAATAATATCCCACAAATTAATTCCTTATCTTCTCTTTATCTCCTTTCAGAAACAGTCATGAAAAAACCATTTAAAACTGCTAGGAAAAAAATCATCACATTTTTAACCTTACTTGAATAAGCCAACTTTATAAATTTTCTTTTTTACTTTTAAAAATCATTATGTTTATTTCTTTTAAGTAGTGTTCCAGAAGTTGATTTTTTTTTCATAATTTTTTCTCAGAAGTTTCTTCATAGGTATAACTCTTCTCTTTTGTAAGCCGAAAATAACAAAGTTGTCCAAGTCTCTCTTCAGAGTTGAAACCCACACATCCAAGTCATTTTTCTGTGTGACTGTTTTAGCTATTAAACATCAACCAGTTTCATTGGTACATCTTTGTCAACAACACTCTTGCATCTTAGCAATTTTAAATCAACATCCAAAGCAACCTGATACTCAGTTGTATCCTCTTCTCTCTACATTTTTTGAACCTATTTTTATATTAAGGGACAATCTGAAAAGAAAGTTCTGAGTACATTGTTGCCAAATATCCTTGAATTTTTTTTAGAATTAAAATACTTTTCTTCATTCTGTATTAGTGGATCTTCTCCTTTACATTGCCTCTGGTAACCAGCCTTCAAAGTCTCCTCTTTAATGTTTTTTTCTAATCCACAACGTTTTCTCAGGGAAATATTTCTTATACTTAAATTCAAAATCTTCATATATTTTAATAGGATTTTTAATAAACTGAGGATTCTTATAATTATTTCAAATCTTATTTCCAGTCATTCTGGCTGCTTAGTCTGTTTAAAATCTTTTCAAAATCAACACTGAAATCACCCTTTTGATGCTTATTTCCAAATAACAATGTTTTTTATTTAAGTTCTTAAACTTACAGTATATGAAAGTTCTTTCCTTGAGGACTGAAGGAAAATCATCCGGTATAATAAAACTTGTCAGTCTGAAGATTCTTAATATCTATAAAGCAATTTATAGTCCATTTACAGTGAAACTGATTAAGAGAGGAAATGGGTGAACCAAGTGTCTCTTTGAAGGCTCCAAACTGCAGCTTGGGAAAGGCTGACTTTTCTGGATCCCAGAGCTGGAGACAATCTTGTTGTGGGAAGCATCTATATGAAGCACTATGGGAAATCCCAGGTTCTCTCCTTCATCCGGAGGAGTTTGGGAGCCAATTTGTTCACCAGATCTTGAATTCTCAATGGTTTCCTGGAAGTCCCTGCTTGCTCCTTTGTCCATTCTTAGTTTGAAGACCATAAAAAATCAGTGGTATATTACAGTAAGAACAGAATGGATGAAGATTAAAGAATATCTACCTACATATTTTTGAAAAGAGGAAGAGGAGCTCACACTATAGCTTTTTGAGAATTGCTAAACAACTACCAGGGTGCAAGAAACACCACTGAAACATTAAAACATTTTTGGGTACTGAGAAATTAAGAAAGAATGGTGAAGAAAATGCAATCAGGTGTTTGATAAAGAACACAATGAGATTGTGTCCGAGTTCCATTTCACACATTAATGCATTGCATTATATTCAAGGCACTTTTTGAGGCATTTGCTTTTCTCTGAATTATTTAGGGAGTTCTACCAACATTTTTATCTTTTGTCTTTCCTATTGCAGTCGTATCCTCTGGGTTGATAACACATGGCCATAGTTCTCTGTCTCTGTCTTTCCCTGTCACCAGAGAATTTCAAATGTTGCCCTTGGGTTTGACACTGAAGAGAATGGGCAGACTTTAAAAATTCTCTACCTCCACACACAAGGGTAGCCGATAAGAGAAATTTATCAGTCTGCAGCCTCCTCAGCTTAGTTCATTTTGATATGTGAGGTAAAATTTTTCCATCCTTCATGAGTGTTGGTTCAATGCTTCCCTAGAGCACTGTGCCACACAACTTTATTTGACTTATAATCTTGGAAGCTGTATTTCAAATGCTCAAACAGTGTTTAATTTGATAAAGTTAGTAAGTGAATAGCTTCTAGTCATATAACTGAAAGACAAAATGAAACAAAGAGCATAATAAGAATGTGATATCAATGCTTTTCTACCCCACCCCACAAAAAAGTGAAACAATATTACTTGTTTATTTAAAGCATTTTCGATACACAGAGCAGCATATATGAGAATGAAGTGAATCAATAAATGTCTATTCTGCTTTAATTCACTAGTGAAGTGCCAATTCGGCTGTCAACAATTATAAATAAAAATATATCATAATTGTTTTCTTAAAGTGCCAGTACAGAAAAGCCATGTCACAACAGGGGTGCTCATACTGAATGGCTCCATTGCTGAATAAGACTATATCAAATACTTGCTAATTGAATAGATTCTAATATTGACCATTCAGGAAGGTTCCTTCAGCAATGGTATTCTCCAGATCATAAATTCCAACTTTCATAATTCCCAAGTCAGCATGGATGTTGATAATACTCTAGAAGTTGATCTACGTAGCTGGGGAGGCACCAAGTATTGTTTCCAGTAATAGAACTTGATAGCTACAGCTGTCTCTGACTTTTCAGATTCAATTTAAATTACATATTATTTATTTGAATCATTAAAATATTTTAATTTAATTGTTTACTTAGAAGGACAGAAACAGAAAAAGTTACCCTTCTCTATATATACCTGAACTTACATAAAAATTCTCATTCAGGGCTTACCTGAGTTACTTTATTATCTTAGCATATCAGATGTTACTTTCTAGAGTAAGATGATCAGCATAAAAATTTAATAAATAAATAAGGCAGTGATGGCATTCCAGCTGTTAAGGGGAGTTAAGAAATTTGCATAAGAGAACAAATACCTTTAGTCTGAAATTAGGCACCCAAGTGGTATTCTCCAAATTTGGGAGAGAAACACTAACTTTGCAAAGTGGCTTCACACCCACACATACACAAATCACTATATGAATTACAATTACTTCAGGCAAAGCGAAAAAGTCTTATTGGGAAGGGTCAAGCCTTTATACAGCGTACAGAAACAATTGATAGATACATTCAGTATATGTGATGTGTCAGAAAACAGAATTAAAAGACATTGATTGTTAGAAATGAGAAAAGACAGATACACTCAAAATATAGCAATCGCAATAGCACTTAGACTTATATACCACTTCACAGTGTTTTACAGCCCTTTCTAAGCAGTTTACAGAGTGGGCATTTTGCCCCCAACAATCTGGCTCCTCATTTTACTGACCTTGGAAGGATGGAAGGCTGAGTCAACTTTGAGCCAGTGAGACTCAAACTGCCGAACTGCTGGCAGCCGGCAGTCAGCAGAAATAGCCTGCAGTACTGCGTTCTAACCATTGCGCCACCAGGGCTTTATGTTGCATATTCTCCTCTTTCGTCTGGCCTTGTTTCTGTAACATTTGCAACACTCAAGGATTCAAGAATACACCCCTTATTATTTAATATAGAAAAAGCTGGCTTTTGCATATCATAAGAAATATCCTTATGAAATATAAAGAAATATCCTTTCCTACAGTTAGCAAAAGAGACCTAGACTGCCATACTAAAATGCTGGTATCAGTTTTATTAAAAAGCCAATAATGAAGGCTCAAATACCAGATAACAATTGTAAACTGAAACTTTTTTTGTGAATTGTGAACTCTCAGGCATCAGATATACAGACTGTAGCTGCTTTAAGATTTGGGCCAGAATCTTATCTGCATTACTTGGGAGATAATTAGTTCCTACAAAATACAGCAATATAACCTTATATAAACCAGGAGTTTATAAAACCTAACATTCTTATTATGTTTTATAGCATTAAGCTATAATATAAATACCTCTATCATATAAACAAGCCTTTCTAAATAAACTAAGGTTTACTGATCTTACAAGTAATAAATCAAAGAAAAGCCTGGAGACAGTGAATCAACTTTAAAGAAATTAGAATTTTGTTTCTAGTATTGGCCTGTTGTGCAAACCAGCTCGTTGGAGGAAACAAATATACAAAATTCTCAAGCATTGTATGATAAGAGTATATATAGTTTATTGGTGCAAAGAATCAAATCAGAAAAGACAATATGTATATCTTTCATTTTATATGATGTATAAACTATTCCAGAGTGAGGGCACTGATCTCAACCCCCAATCTCATTGCTAGCCCATAGATCCTGAATCTAGCCCATAGATTCAGAGATTTTGAAAGTGGCAAGGGCTCCAAATTGTATAGAACTTTATAAGTTACAAAGAGCACTCATACTGCTTTGTAGAAGTCATGCAACCATAATGTATTTATGTCAGATTGCTTTCAAGCATAGTTTCATACATAAAACTACAGTTCATTGGTATATACTCAGATCTAAAAGTTACAACAATCAAATAACAAATGCACACCTTTAATAATATACAGTATAAAACTGGAACTTCTAAAACATACATACATAACACAGCTAACATACCATAGAACAAGGAGCATTCCAGCCTGACTATCCATTTGCCTATGTATGGGTATGAGAGAGAGTATCAGAAGAGAAACAATATTCAGTTGTCATGCGCATTAGACAACTGGTTTGTTTAAACCACACTGGGGATGTAGGTGTCTAAATAATACTCTTATATTAACTATACAAAACTCAGCAATATATACCAAGACTGTTTTATTTTCTTCCTGCTGCATTAATGACTAGCTTGAGGAAGGGAGAAAAAGAATGAAAGACAGCTGAACAGATCCGGTGGATATAGCTAATGAATTGCCTTATTAGAGTCACTTTCCAAGGTATAGCTTTCTGACTTAGTCTGCAAGAAGCAGGTCATTTTGCCTGGCTGTCAGACATCGGTGTACACCTGAGAAGTGACTATAACATCCATAAGATGCTGTTTCTTTCTTGCATTTCTTTCAATAGAAAATTAGGTGCCAATAGAATTTAGCATACAACACATCAGAAAAAGTAATATGAACCATTTCTGTCAAGAATGGTTTTACCACTGTCATAGTTATAAATATCAGGGATATGTATGATTACTAATTTGATTTCTTGAAATAATTTTTTCATATATACAAGGTATTGGTGCATTTTATCACAGGTTAAACCTGAGCTCTCCATAAAACAGATTGTAACTGTGGCAGTAAATCAGGTAGATAAAGGTTATCCTTAAACCATCCATTGCTCTTCCAACTACTATAACCATGTATTATTGCCAATCTTTTTGCTCTATTTAATGTTTGCCTATTATATCCTCATGTTGTAACATTCTCATTAAGCTGCCAAGAAATTCACCTCGTTCATATATTTCAGCTTATGTTTCTTGAATATTCATATCATCCTGCCTTGGAATGAATACTTTATAGCCACGGATCTCAAACTAATTCATCATGAGAACCACTTGAGAACTAATCATTATCCCAAGGGCTTTAATATGAAACCCTTGAAGAAAATTGTTGTATGCATTATGTATATAAATATACTATTTTTATAAAAGAAACCTTTATAACAGATGAACTATTCACCTCAACAACTTAATAACATTTTAAAATTAGAAATAACACCAATATTGGGTTTAATTACTGGGCTAATATGTTATTTTTTTCAAGATTATACAGTCTAGGAAACTCATTCCATGAATAAATTTCCTTAATACTTATTTGCCCTTTTTCCTTTTCCTTACTGAATAAAGATGTTTTGTTTTGTTTGGTATATTTCTTACTTGCTTTCCTATCTCTAATCTCTCCTTGTCTGTCAGAATCCTTCCTTCCTTGGAATTCTGGGAGCTGAAGTACATACATTTTTAAGTTGCCAACATTGAGAAATACTGTTTTAGGGGATTTAAGAGGATGCTGGATAGCCACCTCTCAAAATAGTTTAAGAGGGATGAGTTAGATTATCCTTGTGCTCCCTTCCAAATCCACAATACTGTGATTATATTATTTGTTGTGGATGGTTATGTGTGGATGTGCATGCTGGGAAAATCATGATACATATACAAAAATATGTATGTATGTATGTAAAAGGTCAGGTAGGAAAGGGTAAAGGCCGTTTTTAGACTCAAATTGATACACAGACAAATTTGCTTTCAGGTAGGAGAAAGGAAAGAAACATTCAGAGATCCCAAAGCATTGAGAGGTCTCTTGTTCATATTTTTCTGCTTTGTATTTCAGATCAGTTCTTCCAATTACTCAGGCAGACCTTTTTTTTGAAGGCAAGTACTTGACATATGTATATTGATCTTTTCTTTCTCTGACAGGATTGTCACTCTTGCAGGAGGTCAAAAATCCTATGAAACTATTTTATAGATGCTGTTATCTAGCAACTAACCTCTGTGAAATACTTTCATAAGACTAGGGGAAATTGATAGTCTTGTCAGAAAAAAGCATGCAGTAAATGGTAAAAAAAATGAAGGCTAAATAAATATAAAATTAAAACTTGAACTTTCAATCTCATCCCATCATACCTTCAGGAGAGTATTTTGTCCTTTGCCTCAAAGAGCAAACTACAGTATTTGCAAAGTTCTAGATTATGCCTAGTCCAAGATCATCCAGAAATTTTAATCTCCAAGTGAACATTTTAATCACTGTGATTTTCCCATCACAAATGTGCAAGGCAGATCATTTTTCAAAAAAGTTTTTTTATCTTGTAATTCTCTATTTGCCCAAACAAGTTGTTCTAATCTGATCTCAAATTTTGCATCAAATAATTATAACTGCTATACTACACCAGAGAAAAGAGCAGTAGTTAAAATAGTTGAAAATGTGATACCATGGAATGAAACTGCTCAAAGCCTCCATCTGATTACTTGCCTGCTTGATAAAGAGAATGCTATAGTTCAACGGGTTAAGGGCTCAGCTTAAATCATACATAGAAGCTGCAAAAAGATTACTATTTTACTATTACCTGCAGTGGTGGGATTCAGCCAGTTTGCACCAGTTTGGCAGAACTGGTAGCTAATTTTTTGTTGCCCAGAAGCGGCATCCACACAGAGAACCAGTTGTTCACATATTTGAATCCCACCACTGATTACCTATCAAAAAGGCAAGAAGAGTGGGACTAGAGATATGCATCTCTCTTGAAGTTAAAAACCACCATGTGCCCCTATTTAATTAGATCCTTTCTATACCTATTAATCCACCTTGATTTTGCATTAACAAAATGTCTCCACTTTGGCACTATTCAGATATATGCATATTCTGAAAAAGAAAATAATTATTGAATTGTGATGAAATGACCTTAAAAATGCAGAAAGTGAATTAAGATATGCATACATGAGTGAGCTGGTATGGTAGGCTACTGTACAATAACCAAATTTTTGCCAGTAACATTTATGCCTGAATCAAGGACTTTCATTATTCCAAACAGGTGGGATTAACACTAGAGTTGAAGTCCAACCTGTAGCAAGATTCATGTGCAGAACTGGTACACTCTGGCTTTGATGTCTGAAATTGCACATCCTTGTGCTGTCTATGAAGGTCAATGGTTGCAATGCACAATTATGAGCAGAAGGTTAGACACTGACACATCCCTTTCAATATTCTGCAAACACCTGTGATTTTCGGACACATCAGACATCAGTTCTCAATTATTTATATTCTTATAAATGGTTATTGAGGCCTAAAACCTCAGGTATATCAATTGTTTTAAAAACTGTAGATGAAAAAGCCTCCATGATCTTAGAATTGGAACTCCTAGTTAAAAATATCATGAATATCATGCAACAGCTAAAAAAGACTTTTACTTGAGACCTTGACAAGCTGATATTTTCCAAGGAAGATAGCACTAGACTATATGGTCCAGTGCTCTGATTCAGTTTAAGTACTGTTCAGTATGCAATAGGCTTAATAAAACTGTCACTGCTTTTTATTGTATTGATTCATGGGTGAGAATCCACAGAGGATTTTTACTGAAGAACTATTTAAGTATGTGGAAGAACTGAAAGACCATTCTGACAAAATAATAATAATTTGGATAGTGGGTTTTCATGAAATCATATGTTGTAATTACAAAATTATATTTAAGGAGCAATGAGATATTCTAACAATTCTTGCTACAGTTTCTAATTTGTTTGCCAACTTGCACATATTAAACATGAGAGCAAATTTGACTGAGATGTGTGGCTATAGAAATTGAATGAATGAATGAATGAATGGTCAACTAATAATTTAAACTGTTATAGGAACCCTCTGCTGATTGGGAGTTCTAAATATTATGATCTTTATGTTCTTATAAAGAACTAGGTTATGGAGGCTGTGCTATACTTTCACACTACAAATGATGACTTAAATGTTATTTACATAAGGAAATGTATGCACTGCCCATATTTATCATGAAATAAAACCTAAAAGGATTATGAGGATTATATCCATCATATATTTCAGACAGATTCATGTTTACATTTAATTTAAACAGTAATGTGGTTTATTTGGATTGGTTTATTATATAAACTTAGGTACTCTGGTTTATAAACCGTGGTTTACAAATAAGCTTGTTGTACAAACCAGCTCATTGAATGAATAAATATACAAAATTCTCAAGTATTATCTGATAATCTTATATGAGCATGTATTGTTTATTGGTGCAAATAATCAAATTAGAAAAGATTATATGTATATCTGTCATTTTATATAATGTGTAAACTATTCCAGAGTGAGGGCACTATTATTGAAAAGACCATTCCACAGATCTCTAACCCCAATCTCATTGCTAGACCAAGTGGGCCACTATATTCTATGTTAGCTACAACTTCACTCAGCTCAGTGCAAAGCAAATTGTAGATGAGAATGACTTTGGTTTTCTGAACCTCCTTGTCTAGGAAAAAGCACAAGTAACAGAATGGTCAAAGCTGAGCAATTGTTCCCCTGGCCTCAACTATCACAATAGAACTCAGGAAAGCCTCAGATTGCACATCTGTTCCTTCAGTGGAACTGCAACCATGTCAAGGATAATAGATGAATCTCTGTGGGACAAGAGGATCTCTTTGAGTACAGCAATTTTGCTTTGCTATGATTCAGTCTGAATCTGTTCTACTCCATCCAGTTATTCATAGTCTTCAGATACTGGGTCAAAACTTCTACTACATCACTTGCCTAGCTTGTGGTAGAGATAAATAACTGAATTTATCAGCATATCAGTAATAATTAATTATTGATGGCTTGCTCCAGTAATTGTAAATGATAAAAAGAATAGGGGAGTGAGGTGGACCCTGAGCATCCCATATTGCTCATGGTCTTAATATTTTTTTCCATCAATACTTATTGGGAGATTGGAACTACCTATTCAGAAAGGAGTGAAACTACTTCAGAAAAGACACTTCCAATCCCCCAAATTTGCAGGTTCTCCAAAACAGTATCATGATTGTCAGTCTTACCAGTTAGACTAGACAGGAAACACAGTCAAATCAACTAATTCTAATTTATTGCAAAACTGAATTAACAGAATCTTACAAGTATGAAAATAAATTTCTCTTGTTGTCACCTTTACAGCTCAAAACTGAGGGAGAATACCTTCTAAGCCTCTTGATCCATAAACTATGCAGCTGCAAGCTATAATGTCTCTTATCTGGCCATTCCTTAGTAGCATTTTGACCATCTCCCAAGATCATTCCTGCATACTATTTACATGATTGATGGTACTGAATACTACTGAGAGATCTAATTGGACCAGGAAAGGAGCAATATCCCCATCCAGATCCCATCACATGTCATCCATCAATACAATGAATATAATTTCCATCCCATGACTGTCTGAACAGCAGTAGGAAGGGATAATTTATTTTATCAGCACCCTTTGTATTGCTGCCCAATTAACTTCTGTACAACCTTCTGTAAACAGGTAAACAAATAAGCAGGTAAAGTTGTGATTATTTGATAATTATTTAGGATGGTTGGTTTGGGTGAGGGTTTCTTAAAGAAGAAGCATGATATTACTGCTCCGACAAAGCTAATGGGATGATTGCTCCTTCTTCAAGGGTACATTCAACTCCTCCTACAAACAACAATTAAGCTGTTATTTACAGGTGACTGAGTACACCCTTCACAAAGTAGTCTATCAATGTGCTTAGGTATCAAAACAAAATTAAAGATGCTACTTTTAGCATTTCATGAGATCCTTTCCATGTGACATTCAACTCTGTATACAAAAACATTTATCCACAAGATGCTTAGGAAACAATTCACAGTCTTCAGAAAGAGAATCTTTCAATCCTGCAATACAATTATTGGCAGTTTGCCCTGCTTCCTACAATAGTGGAAGTGGCATCTTCCTACAATAGACTAGAGCTTCAACTTGTATCAATCATTTTTTGCTTTTCATCTTTTAACAGCATCTCTCTTGGCATCTCTTCAGACACTTCACTTTCCAGAATTATTTTGTAAATCAGTTAACATCCCAAAATCAATATATTGGAAAAGACTACTTAGGAACAATCCTGTTAAATATTTTTGTAATCTCTGTCTTCCACCACTCAAGTAGAATCTGAACAGACTGCCACACAAGACATCTGGGAGTTTTCCCAAATGCCTGCTAGAAACCAATTAAAACCATAAATCACTTGAGGCAGAACATATTAGTAGATCTATTTCACCTATGGAAATTAGTGGTGGCTGTTAGCCTCAAGGTGACTAGATATCTGACCATAACAATAGATTGATGTTAATATCCTCTTTCTTCAGATCACATGCTGTTTGCTCCAAAGAAAAGACCAGATGTATTGTAGCTAGTGAGAATCAGAGTCATGATGACTGTTTTCATGACAGCTATAAATTCCTGAGCCACCTTCAACTCCACAGCTAAGGCTAAAATATATTTTTCCAGGACCTGTGGGAGGTCAGCATTGGCATGAAATAAAGGTAAGGAACTCAGGCTCAGAGTCTGCTGTAGGAGGTATGAAACAGCAGAAAGAATGGTACAATTCTATACCCTTCTTGTCCACATCTTTCATCTTCACATATAGCACATCACATTTAGTCACTTATCAAACCATATGTATAGTTTTCATCAAGTTGTCATTGAATATTATTGTCATCTTTCTTCCCAGCCTTGGAATTAAAGTTGGTGTATAACATGTTTAGGAAATGTTGGATAGAGCAACCTTTCTGTATTCACTATACTGTATATGCCAGCCAAAGCTGGAGATGCTGTTCCTGGGCGCTTGAAGAGCTGACATAAACAAGCATAATATGAATCCTAACAAGATAGTAATGCTATTTAAACATTTTAAAAATGGTTCAGTTCTGATATCACTTTTAATTCTTAATAGTGTTGTATTTTTCCTGAAAGAGCAAATGTGTGACTGAGGATTTTTTTTTACAAACACAGTGCTTTTACACAAGCAGCAGGTGAAAAGTGGTTAAAGGGCTCTGGTGGTTGTGCCAATTGTGGCCTATGTGGACTAGAAATCCTTTACAATACACAATATATCATCACACACCATGGGCTGCTTTTGAAGACAATTGGAATCCAAATGCTGTGGACTAACTACTAACAATCTCTCACTTGAGGCACAGATTATCATATTTTGAACACATTATGTAAAGCCCTATCTCTCTTAAGCAATATGCAATGATGAAAATATGACAGAGAAGAGAAAAGACAACCAATAAAAAGGTAGATGGAGTCAGTGACAGAAGCAATGGTTGCATTGTTGGAAGACTTGAAGAACCAGATTAGAGAGATCATTCTAGAGAAAACCTATATGGTTTTCAGGAGTTGATAATCAACTGCTAACATTTTTATTAACTCCCATCCTGTTTGTATTAAAGGCCATTTGTTAGCTTTTGCAATTTATAGCATATATGAGCTCCTTTGTTACATTATAATTATTTTCAAGAATAGAATAGAATAGAATAGAATAGAATAGAATAGAATAGAATAGAATTGGAAGGGACCTTGGAGTTCTTCTAATCCAGCCCCCTGCTCAAGCAGGAGAACCTATACCATCTCAGAAAGTGACAGTTCAGCCTCCTTTTAAAAAATCTCCAGTGATGGAGCACCCACGATTTCTGGAGGAAAGCTTTTCCACTGGTTGATTGTCCTCACTGTCAGGAAGTTTCTCCTTAATTCCAGGTTGCTTCTCTCTCTGATCAGTTTCCAACCATTGTTTCTTGTCCTGTCCTCTGGTGCTTTGGAGAATAATTTGATCCCCTCTTCTTTGTGGCAGCCCCTCAAATACTAGAATACTGCTATCATGTCTCCCCTATTTCTTCTTTTCTTTAGACTAACCAAACCCACGTCCTGCAGCCGTTCTTCATATGTTTTAGTCTCCAGGCTTTTTGATCATCTTAGTTGCTCTTCTCTGATTTTTTTCCCCAGACTCTTAACATCCTTTTTGTTATATGGTGACCAAAATTAGCTGCAGTATTCCAGATGTGGTCTTACAGGGCTTTATAAAGTGGTACTAATACTTCACATGATCTTGATTCTATGCCTCTGTTTATACAACCCATGATTCCATTAGCTTTTTTGGCTGTTGCTGCATACTGCTGGCTCACAGTCAAGTAGGAGTCCACTAGGACTCCAAGGTTCCTCTCACAGTTACTGTTTTTAAGCCAGGGCTTGCCTAATCTGTACTTGTACCTTTGTTAATGCAGCAACACCAAGAGATAGTAGAATAGAAGATAAAGAATTGGAGAAGATCACAATGTATCAAGTTCTGAAAATCAAAACTGAAAGATTATGGCGTAAATTGGCTATAGTAGTCCCAGTGGTTATCATCCTGCTGGGTTCCATACCAAAAAAATCTTGGACCACACTTGGAAAATATGCTCATTGACAAAATTATAAATGGCCACACTACTTGGATCTTCAATATATTAATGGCATCCTAGGTTCTTGAGAAGTACTTGATATGTATGAAGGCCAACACCCGCTAAGGGACTGGCAGTTGTTATTTTACCTTTTCTGTATATAATAATACTGGTGTGAGTTTATTGGACAGTTTTGCTTGAGTGGTTTTTCTTGAGCTTATTTATTGGTTTAATAGTTACTAAAAACTGTATAGTTACTGAAAACTATCAAATTTCAAAGACACTGTACAATTTTGTATATAAATAAATAAGCATCCACTTTAAAAATGCAAAGAGAATTCATGAGTTCATAATTTAA
>NW_015386534.1:740003-742279 GCF_001527695.2 Protobothrops mucrosquamatus
TCATGATCTAAACTCATAGAAGTGATGTTTGGATGATGGACTTGTTATGCATCTCAAGATATATAACATTTACTTTTTTGCAGCTTCATTACATTGATGGTTTATGTTCAATTTGTGATTGACAAGGATATCCAAATTATTTAGAGGAAAAGATTGGTTCATCTTCTACAGGCTGGAATTCTGAATATTACTTAATCCCATTTGGCTGCTACATGAATTTAAAAACATGCTTGCTACTTCTAATTCCACATCTTTTTGGTCTTTAAACTTTTAAAAATCCATGTTATATTTCCAGTGATCTTTAAATAATTTCTCATATATCTTGTGTCACTGTTCTCCTTAAAGCAACTACTTGGATAAGCTACCTGGATTTTTATTTGTGTTTTTTCTTTTTTAAAACAAAAAACAAATACCACTTTATTCTGTTTCTAGGTGATCTTCATATGTTAACTATTTCATAATTAACTTATTTATGCACTCTCTGGGGCCTTTTTTCCAAGCATCTTAAGCCATTGGCCCAACATTTACTTCCTCTACAGATCTTTATTCATAAATCCATTTTAAGTTTCTCTGATTTTGCCTATGATGTATTCACTGATCTTTTCAAGATGATAAGGAAGAAGTTATCCAGATCTTTGAGCTGTTATTAGAAGCAGATTAAAACCTTGGATGATTCATGTGGTCTTTTGTATTGTCTCCAAGTGAACTATTTCTTTACTGCTTCTCTCATGGATATTACTAATATGTCTGCCAACTAGTACATTTACTTGCTGATATTTTTAAGCAAAACCTGCTTGCACAGTTGTTAACCCTAGAGTTGCTTCTCTCTAGAAGCTCTGACAAAATGTTGTTATTTTTCTAAACTACTTTGTAAAGTAGAGTCTACTTTGAGCTGGATTCAACTCCTAATGTTTGCATGGGTGCAGTCATGAGTTTGGGGTGGAGGCAGTTGAATGTGTTGGCAACAAAACAGAACTTTCAGAATATTTTTCAACTTTTCAGTCTTGGTAGTATTTCATGCCAGTACCAGCCATCGCAATACTGATGAACTTCAAAAAACTACCTAGGTACACTGCCCAGATATACTGACAAGATTTTTTAGGTTAGCTAATGGGTTTATTCTCTGAATTTAGATGTAGCACTTAGGAACAAGTTGAGTTATTCAATATTAACAATATTTTGTGAACACACTATGCTCTGAATCCACAGTTTACACATATTTTGAAACACAAGTAATGTGTTAATGAATTAAACATAGCCCCAAAACAATGACTTGGTTCACCAATGTTAATCATGATTGGGAACTGAATCACAATTGCCTGGTTTAAATGTCCTGCTAAGCCTTAGAGCATTAACCATAAACCACAGCAGCTGGGATTCCAGAATTATATGGAGCTAAAATCAATTAAAATCTTAGCATGGTATGGGAAATCATCCAATATAACCATGTTTTTCAGTAATAAAAGGTATAACCAAGGACACATTTAGATAAGATGAGATGAGATGAGATGAGATGAGATGAGAAGGTAAGGTAAGGTAAGGTAAGGTAAGGTAAGGTAAGGTAAGGTAAGGTAAGGTAAGGTAAGGTAAGGTAAGATAAGATAAGATAAGATAAGATGATAACCTTTATTGTCATTTTTTTGCTGTGGGCACAACGGCACACATCAAAAATGAAATTTAGTTGCCCGCTCTCAAAGTGAAACATATACATGACACACACCTAAACATACTATATACAACATATGTATAGACCCACACCCCTACATATACATAACAAATAAATATTAAATACTGTCCATCTTGAATATATAATGGAAGGAGGAAGCTTCACAAGGTTAATGCTGTATGGAATGAAACTATGGCTGAATCTGGATGTTCTGCTACGGATACCACAAAGCCTCCTCCCAGAAGGTCATGAAAAGGATGTGTAGTGTCTCAGATAATCTTATGGACCCTGCTCAAGCAACGCTTCTGTGCTATGTCCTGGATGGGAGGGAGGGAACTGCCAATGTTCTTTTCAGCCAACCTCACCACTCTCTGCACCGCCTTCCTGTCTGAAGCAGTGATGCTTCCAAACCAGATTGTGATGCTGTAAGACAGGATGCTCTCAATCGTCCCCCTATAGAAAGTGGTTAGGACAGGAGAAGGAAGATGTGCTTTTCTCATACGATGCAGAAAATGCAGGCGCTGCTGTGCCCACTTCACCAGTTTCTCACTGTTGAGCGACCAAGCCAACCTACTTGTTAGTTGCACACCCAGGAATTTGATGCTGGTAA
>NW_015386534.1:744046-764623 GCF_001527695.2 Protobothrops mucrosquamatus
TCAACTCCTAATAGACAAAATGATCTTGGAAAACTGCAAGAAAAGGAAGACCAACCTGAATGTGGCATGGATTGACTACAAAAAGGCATTTGACTCTCTGCCACATGACTGGATAATCAAGTGCCTAGAAATAACAGGAGTCAGTAGAAACATCAGAAAATTTGTGCAAAGATCGATGGCACAATGGAAGACACAGTTGAGGTCAATGGTGAGAGACTGGGAGAGGTTAATATTAAGAGAGGAATAATTCAAGGAGATTCATTATCACCACTACTATTTGTTATTGCACTGTTTCCTCTGTCAACAATACTGAATAACTCAGGACATGGCTATCAAACATCAAAAACATCTGCCAGACTATCCCACCTCCTTTACATGGATGATCTGAAGCTGTATGGAAAAACATCATCTGAAATAGAATCGCTGCTCGACACTATCCATATATATAGCCAAGATATTGCAATGAAGTTTGGCTTGGACAAATGTGCCACACTTACTATCAAACAAGAAAAAATAGTGAAAACTGAAGGAATCAAGATGCCCCACGAAAATAACATTAAGAATCTGGATGAGGAAGATTACTACAAATACTTGGGTATCCTTCAAGCTGACAACATCAAGCACACTGACGTCAAGAAAAAGATTAGAGGTGAATACATCAAGAGAGTGAAGAAGATCTTAAAGTCCAAACTCAATGGAGGAAATACCATGAAGGCAATCAACACCTGGGCAATTCCAGTCATTAGATACACAGCTGGAATAGTGGACTGGACTCAAGCAGAACTAAAAGCAATGGATAGGAAGACTAGAAAAATAATGATAATGAATCATGCCCTTCATCCACGCAGTGACATTGACAGACTTTATCTACCAAGGCAAATAGGTGGGCGTGGAATGCTGCAAGTACATCAGATGGTTGAAGATGAAAAAAATGGCTTTGGAAGAATATCTGAAAGACAATGATGAAGATGCACTGAAATTAGTATATCAAGAAGTCTTACTGACTACTAGAAAGACCAAACTGGCCTACAAGAAAGACCAAATGAAGAACAGAATAAAGGCATGGGAAGACAAAGCACTACATGGCCAGTACGTTAAAAAAAATAGCTGGGTAAGCAGATAATAACAAGACCTGGCTATGGCTAAGAGCAGTAAAATTGAAGAAAGAGACTGAGGGACTAATTCTGGCTGCACAAGATTAAGCCTTAAGGAAAAATACATACAAAGTCAAAATTGAGAAGATAGCAACAGACAGTAAGTGCCGCCTATGCAAAGAAGCTGAAGAAACAGTGGACCACCTGGTAAGCTGCTGCAAGAAGATCGCACAGACTGACTACAAGCAGCGGCATGACAAAGTAGCAACAATGGTGCATTGGAAGATCTGCAAGAATCATTTGCCTGTAAGCAAGAACTGGTGGGATCATAAAATAGAGAAAGTCATAGAAAATGATAAAATTAAACTGCTCTGGGACTTCAGAATTCAAACAGACAAGCACCTGCCACATAACACCCGGGACTTAACAATTGTCGATAAGAAAGACAAAAAGTCTGGATAGTGGATGTGGCAGTACCTGGAGACAGCAAAATAGATGAGAAAGAACTGGAGAAGATAACAAAATACAAAGACCTACAAACAGAAATAGAAAGAGTGTGGCAAAGTCAAGCAAGGGTAGTACCAATAGTAATAGGTGCCTTGGGTGCAATCCCAAAACAACTGGAGCACCACTTGAACACCATTGGGCATTGACAAATTTGCCATTAGTCAATGGCAAAAGGCGGCCTTACTAGGAACTGCTTCCATCCTGCGACGATATCTGTAATACCATCAAACATCCACATCTGCCTATCCAGGTCTTGGTAAGGACTCAATAGGTAGAAAAAAATGCCAAATCCGGTCTGAACATCTGGCTGACTGTGTGAAGATCAATAATAATAATAATAATAATAATAATAATAATAATAATAATAATAATAATAATAATAATGATGATGATGATGATGATGATGATGATGATGATGATGATGATGATGATGATGATGATGATGTTGGAAGGGACCTTGGAGGTCTTCTAGTCCAAACCGTATACCATTTCACCCCTAGTCCTTCTCTTCATTAAATTAGACATACCTAATTCCAGTAACCGTTCTTTATATGTTTTAGCCTCCAGTCCCCTAATCATCTTTGTTGCTCTTCTATGTACTCTTTCTAGAGCAGGGGTGTCAAACTCAATTTCATTGAGGGCCACATCAGCATTGCGGTTGCCCTCGGGGGGGCGGGGGTGTGTGGCCAGGTTGGGTGTGGCCTACTGGGTGGGCATGGATGGACTGGGTGTGGCCTACTGGGTGGGCATGGCCAGCTCTACATCGTTCGCGTCAAGGGTGCCTGTGAGGGCCTGGGCAGGAGTGGGACAGATCTTTACAGAAGTTATGTAAATATAAAATATGCTTTTTACACTATGTAAGAGTCATAGATTCTTCAAAAGAAAAGGTAATATTTTAAAAAATCAAAGACATGTGAGAAATTAAGAGGCTTCTTCATAAACATATAAAAATATTTTATGCAATAAAGGCAAACAAGAAACATAATGGTATGAAAATAATAAATAGAATTGTGAAGGTCAATCAACTGCTTCTATTTACCCTCTTAGTAGTACAGAAAGGGGGAATATCAGTTACATAAAATTGCATAGCAACGGCTTCATTTACCAAAGGAATAAAAGTACATCCATGGAATCATTATCAAGAGCTTAATTGTAGCTAAATTATTAGTAAAATTCAAACCAGGATGGAGTACCTATTTATATAATACTAGCTGTACCCGGCCACGCGTTGCTGTGGCTCAGTCTGGTAAAAGTGTGTGTTGCTTTTACGTCCAACAGATGGTGCTGTTTTTCAAAAAAAGCATGTTTTTACCTGTCACATATGTGACATCTATATAATATAGGTATATAAAAACACGCACGTATTCGAATGCAACGTTGTGTCAAAATTTCAAAGCAATCAGTGAAGAACTTTCAGAGATTTAAGATTTTGAACAAACGAACATTTACATTTTTATTTATATAGATATCAATGGTTACCGAGGGAAGATAAAAAACAGATAAGGATACAAAGTTTTCTACGAGTCCCTCACAAAATGCCTAAGGTACAGAGTAAATCCTAACAACTAAGGGATAGTTTACTGCTAAAAAATCTAGTTTTATATTCTAAATACAGCCATACAAGACTAAGTTTAATTTTTGGTACCTTGGTGAATAAATTCTAGGCTGAATATTTAGACAAGCAGGCTTGAATGTTGATTCAGAATTCAATTCTGAATTCCTGAGTAACTCAAGGTGATATTGTATATTTTGTAGAATCAATAATTTTGATTTAACTGTACTACCTTTAATAATAAGTACATAAATTAATCTACTACTGCTGCTTCTATTATACTTATGCTCAAGTGAGTGAGTAGCTGTACTGTAATTAGTAAAGTGTCTTCCACTTACATAGATCTAGTCTACTTGAGAAGCCAGTATTGCAGCATGGAGATGAGAAGTGAAATGAGGCTCTGTGAGATTCCAGTGATATTGTTTCCTAGGGACACTGCTTACCTATTATGGCCCAGGATCTGGTAATAAGATGCAATAGGATTTGCAGGAAAATGGAAATTTAAATAACCTCCTACTTTATATCTCCACTAAAATCAAATCCCTATCTTTTAAAATACAGTTGGTCTAGAACCACAATAATATGTTCAAGAACATATTCTAAGTAAGCTTTTGGAAAGATTATTGTGCTGTCCCTTAAATTATATGTAAATCTTTGTTTTTGTCATAAGGATGGAACCATATGCAATTTTGTTTCAAAATAGTATATTAATATTCCATCGTTTTTTTCTTATTTAAGCAGTCCAGGTATCTTATGGCAAGTAAAATTGAATATATTGATATTAACCTGGCTAAAAAGATCCATTTTGGCTCTTTTCCTAAGTATTAGGGAGAGTGCAACCAAAGATGTTTGAGAAGACTATGTCATAGCGTAGAAGTTATGTATCAAATTAACTGAATTGCTGGTAGAAGACACATCTTTGAAAGATTCTAGAATCTTAGACCATAAGATAAAGTGTATTTTGTGCTAAACATGATTTCTTTTTTGCATTTGAAATGTGATATCCATTTCTTGAAGTAAACATAGGGGGACCAGAATGCATTTTCCCATACTTGAAGGCCTGAATTTGAGAAGTGACAATTATCATTAACCTTTTCGCTGTGCAGTTTTCTCTTAATGCATATACTGTAAGTTATTACCATTGCTAAATTTTCCTTATGCACTTTCCTTTCAGACATCTCTTACGTTTGTTTTCTATTCCATTTTTCTTCATAGTGACTTTCCCCCTTGGCATGTAGGGACATCTCTTCATGCCTAAGTGCTTGCATCTCAGGTTTCACTGGATTTGATTTTGATGGTTTACTTCATGACTTCTCTGTTTTCCATGAGTTCCTTGAAGTCCTGATTATAACTAACCAGGTACGCACGAACTGGGAAATAATTCCACTTCCCCCACATGCTCTTAGATCAGGAAGGCAGTATTTTAAAAGAACATTGTGGGACAACTGTAGATGTGCTTTATCACTATGTAAGTGCAGCCAATTTCCTGATGTGATTTCCGTACATGATGACACACATGTTTATTTCTCTCTCAGTGCCCCATCTGGCAGACTTTGAGGCTGTTCTTGAGCAAGCTAATTTACAGTTCCCATTAGCCATGCTTCAACTAAAACCAATTTATTTGTTTGAATAAATGCCTGGGATTTGAAAGTGCTTCCTATGATGAATTAGTATCTAGTCATCTTGGGAAATAAAAATAGTTAACCTTTGGGTAGTCCTTTTTATTTATTTATATTTGGTTGACTCATAGCGACATATAGCATAGATGTTTTTTAAATTACAAAATAGATTAAATATAACAGTCTGATTCTGCTTTTATTCCTTTTTAAATGCTTGGAATTAGTCCCTTTTGCAATTGTTTTCTGAACATCCCTTTAATCCTTAAAACAGTAAATAAAGGATTTATGGATTAGTTGATTACTTTCATTTATATCCATTTTTATGTATATTCTATTCGCTTTCAAAACTAAACTGTATTGTTCTCACCCAAAATGTTGTAAATGCATTTAAATATCTGTTTTATAATATATATTTTACTAAGTAGTAGATCACAGTCTGAGTTTAAAAATATCAATTGGACTTTATGGAATTCTAAATACAGTTAATGAATCTTCAAAATGCTATTAAAAGTCTATAATTTTATATAAAATTAACGATATTTGAGCATTTTCTTTTGTAAGATGTCAGGAGCTGGGTTGACTGTAGTGATCATCTGTTTTATTTTAACCAGGCTTCAGTTAAACATACGTTTGATTGCCATTCTAACATTGTGAACCCAGTATATACAAACACTTTTCCATTTTCTTCATAACTAATTAGCTAAAAGATTCTTATAAAATTAAAAAAATCACTGTATTGAAAGAGTAGGTTTATAGCACTGTGGTCTCCAGTGCCCAGCACTTTGGTTCTTAGAACTGACCACAGAACTCCAAGTGGAATTTGACCAGGGTACACTAGAATGGGACAATTGCTGTCTATACTCTGAGTCTATGCCTCAATTTATGTGACCCAATATAGCAATAGCAATAGCACTTTACAGCTCTCTCTAAGAAGTTTAAAGAGTCAGCATATTGCTGTCAACAATCTGGGTCATCATTTTACTGACCTTGGAAGGATAGAAAGCTGAGTCAACCTTGAGCTGGTGAGACTCGAACTGCTGAAATGCTGGAAGTCAGCAGTCAGCAGAATTAGCCTGCTATACTGCATTCTAACCACTGCGCCACCACAGCTCTTATAGCACTTATATTTTAAGCTATATCACAGTTATGGCTCTTGTTTGGCTTGCGATTGAGAAAGGCGTCCAGTTCCCCTTTAACATTTAATACTGCCAAGCTAGATCTCCCACATACTCTACTTGTGCCTTGCATTCTTCCTATTCAGATTCTGTACTGAACTTTACATTTTTCTGTTAAATTTCAGTCCACAGTTCAGTATTTATTCAGTCCACAGTTCATGTCTATCTACTTTTTTTCTGAAACTTCTCCTTGTCATGTAAATTATAGCCATCCCTCCTACATTTTTGTCTTCTTCCATCATGATAGGCTGCCATCAGTGTCCTTGTCCAAGTCACAGATAAAATAGTAAACTTCAACAGACTCAAAACATAGACCTGTGGTACTCCCTCAATGCTTCTTTCAGTACTGAAGTGGAGCTCATAATTTGCACTTTGAATATGGTAATTCAGCTGACTGTCTAATCTATCTAATAGCAATTACATCTACCCCAATTTCTCCATATTATTATACAGATTATTATGGGAGATTCTATCAAAGGTTTTGTTGTAGTCTGGTAAACTATATAGAAAGCATTTGCTTAATCTAAGCTACTATTTCTGCCAAAGAGAGAAATAACACTAGTCCAGCATGATTTGTTTGTAACACATGCTAGGTTTTAGTATATCCATCCAAGTGCACACAAATATGCTATTTGTTAATCTGTGAATACCTTGTCTGTACTGAAACCAGATTGACAAGAATTTCTGTTTCTCAGGTCCCCTTCCTCCTTATTTTTCTCCAGTGTTCTGGGACCACAGCAAGTTCTCCAGACATTTTCAAAATTATTGTGAGTGCTTCTGCAATATGGTCCATCAGTGCCTTCAAAACTATAGGATCCAATCCATTTGTCATGGAAACCTGAATTAGTTTAAATTGGTTAAATTCTCTATTACCCTCTGAATGTTAACCTTATTCTACAGTTTTTTCCTTCTCCCAATGGGAAGACAATGTCTATCTAAAGCTCCATTTACCTTCTCAGAAAAAAACAGGTGAAAATAGGAGTTGATTTTTATTTGTATAAAGCATCCAGAGTCACTGAGAGTGAGTGGGCAGCCATATAACTTCAAATACAAATTTAGCACTATGTCTTTGTAATGGATCTATACCTTTTTTTACTTTTCTTTCGATTCCAAGATACACAAAGGAGCCCAATTCAGGTAATCCTTGACTTACAAGCATTCGTTTAGTGACAATTTGAAGTTACAACGTCACTGAAAAATATGAGTTATGACAGTTTTTCACACAACTGTTACAGCATTCCCATTGTCACGTGATCAAAATTTGGATGCTTGGCAACTAGCATGTATTTATGACAGTTGCAATGTCCCAAATCATGTGATCACCTTTTGCAATCTTTTGCCAAGCAAATTCAATGGGGAAACCAGATTCACTTAAAAACTGTGTTACTAACTTAACAACTGCAGTGATTGGCAAGAAAAGTTGTAAAATGGGGCAAAACAACTGTCTTACTTAGCAACATAAATTTTGGGCTCAGTTGTAATCATATGTCAAGGATTACCTGTAGTAGTGAATATATCTAGCTCAGGATTCAACTGTTGGGTTCTTGGTGTTTGCATGCAGACATTTCCTTACCAGGCTAGATAAAAACAGTGCACAGGAGAATAGAATTTGCAGGTTGGTTACATATACCGTGTTTCCCTGAAAATAAGACCAGGTTTTTTGTTTTTGTTTTTTTGCCCCCAAAAGAGGCATCAGGTCTTATTTTTGGGAGGTATCTTTTATATTCACCTCCGGCACTGACAGCCCCACCCAGCCGGCCCATTTCTTCTGCCGCCAAAGGAGCAGCTGTATTCTGCAGCTGCATTCCGGCCTGCATTTTGCAGTCAGTTTTTTCTGGAAGGCCTCTGCAGCCAAGAACTTGCACCCATAACTCGGTCCTCAGCTGCACAGGCCTTCTGGAATGGCCTGTGACTGAGAAATGCAGGCCTGGCTGCAGAAGACGCCTCAGAAGAAGTGGGCTGGCAAGGAGAGGCCTGGTTGCAAGGTAACTTGATTTTTAAATGTGTGCCTCGCCCCAAAACTAGGGCTTATTTTTGGGGTAGGGCTTATATTAGGCCCACCCCAAAAATCAAGCTAGGCCTTATTTTCCGGGTGGCCTTACTTTCGAGGAAACAGGAAGCATGTTTTGCCAGTCTTGGTTGGAGTGTGATTTCTTGATTAGGGGTTAGTTTCTTCTCTAATTGTTTACCCTGGAGTTAGTTCCTGCTAATCTGAGTATTGGTTGTTTGGGATGACATGCCTGATCTGTTTGTTTCTTTTCTTGATTTTTGGTTGATTTTAAATGATTTGAAGATGAAATACATTCATTGTAATAAAAAGGTCTAAAGTTAATTGGATTAAGGGGATTTTCCTCTAAGAAAATAAGGGTGGTTCACAAAATCATGATAAATATATACTTTACATATTTTATCAGCCAATGGAATTCCTATCTGATACTAGATTGCTACACTAAAGTAGCAGAAATATTTGGAGACAGAATGTCATACTGTGATGCTATAGGTTCACTGTGATGCTGTAGTGTTTATTTCTTGTGCAAATGTCTCAGGTGGGCAAGACACTATATAGATATAAAATAAAACATTTTGCCTAAACACACTTCATTGGGCTCACAATAAAAACAATAGTATGACAATCTGGTTGGACGATTCTATACTTCCAAAATGACTTTGGCTGTAGTATAGCGTCTTTCCATTCTAAATATGCATAACCCCAAAGAGCAAGAATACATTATATTTAAATGTTTGGTATTTTTTTTTTACTACAAATTCTCATATGCTACTTTCATTGAAGGAATCTAAGCAGCTTACAAATCAATATAATCTGATTAGTGCTAATGTAAATAATGCAAATAATCTGTGACAGCAACAAAATCTTTAACTTTAATACTCCTAAACATAACATGTTTAGTCCCAAGACATGTCCTAAGTGCACACTCCATTGCCTACTTGGTCCCTGAAAGCTTGTCTAAACAGCCAAGTCTTGAAAGCTTTCTGCATATTACAATGAGAATACTAGTTTTATTTCTTATATTTATTTCTGGTATTTCTGATACATATGACTTTGTACTATTCATACGTTTATACCACATTATCTAGTGGCAGAAATACAAGTTTGTCTAATACTGATTATTTATGCCTATGATACTAAGGATTCTGAGATTTTTCAAAATTCAGTGGATATGTACAGTAGCTTTGAGATGGTTTATTTTCCAAAGGAAAATGGATTCTGAAGCTTTTTATTTCACTTTTTATCAAGGTGATCTTACCACATAAATAATCTATTTATTTATATTTTCCTAAATAAATAAATTTTCCTCTTCCCATGTCTTCTATGAGGTATTGAAAGCTTTTGTAATCATTTTGTATTTATTTATTTTTGTATATTTCATGATTATATTTTTCTGTTATTTAATGTTTTTTGCAAGTTACATTCAGGTGGACCTTACCTAAACCTGATCTGGGTTTTTTGTAATTGCAAGCTAACCTCCCTTTTGACTTTACAATGTTTTTGAACATTGATAATTAGAAAAGAATCTGAAATTGGCTTTGAGTCAAGGCTTTCTAGATACTTTAAAACCAGAAAAATTGTTTATCCTGCCTTGATTTTCATAAAAGGTAGAGTGATTTGCATTAAATATGGGATTTTTTTTCCATTGGCAATAGCTTTGAGCATCTTTCTAGTGCCGTAGCTTTTACCACTTACTGTTTGCTGTAGGGGATAAAAAAAAAAACAGGGAACACACAGAAAATGTCACAGCTGAAAGATTTTCTGTAATCCCGGAACATATGTTAAACATTAAAGCTCCTTCAGCAAGTCTGATGTGCTCACTGTCATCATGGGATCAGCAGTTAAAGTGTCCCATGCTGCCAGGGAAACATTATCCTGCCCCTAATTGAGAGTGACTTAACTAATGTTTCATTTCCTAATTAGTCCTTGTCAGCTGCTGGAAGGCCATGGATGTTGCTGGTGGCTTGGGGCCCATCCTTGCTGCAACTGATGTTGTTCCAATAATCAGCAACTTTTGGAAAGATCTGCAAAGTAGGTCTGATGTTTTGGGGACAAACTATACTGAAAAAGAGTTCTTCCATAAACAGAGCAACTCTAGGAAGGATTGGCAACAAGAAGGCCTGAGTCCCCTGGGTTCCTTTGATCTGACAATGCCAATTTGGAAAGGTTCCCTCTAAGAGTCAGGTGATTCTTATCTTGACTGTATTCCAGACAGACTTAAAGGCCTGGCCAAAAATGCCTTTCCCAAGGATTGGGCTAGGGCAGGATAAGGCAACCTTGGCTCTTTTATGACTTGTGGACTTTGACTCCCAGAATTCCTCAGCCAGGAATTCTGGGAGTTGAAGTCCACAAGTCATAAAAGAGCCAAGGTTGCCTACCCCTGGGCTAGGGTGATTAGAGCCTCATATGGATGTTGATATGTTTGTATTGTTAACTGGATTTGCCACATTGTCACTATTATATCTGTCTACATATCTATTTGTAATCTATATCTGTCCAAAATATATACTGTGTTTTTAAATGTACATTTTTCTTTTATTTGCATACTATGGGTTGCCTAGAGTAAATTGGATTTGGGTAGTACCTAAGTCAAATAAAATAATAAACAAGCTAAATTACACATACAAGTAGTTGCACATACATTACAATTCTGTTGGCATGTACATGATTAGGTAAGACTATCTGATTTTTCCATTTGTTACTCTATTGTTCAGTAGAGAAAAATGATAAGAGCCATTCCAAAGTTATTGGAAGGAGTACTTAAATAAAATGTGATTACAATGAATTGGGTTCATCTTCAGAGATGGATGAAATAAGTTGAAATCCAGTTGTAGAATTTAGGAAACTGAAGTTAGCACATCAGAGGCTCATCTTTCCCTACTGTAAACTTTTTACACCTTTCTTCAAATGAAGTTCAATGTTATATGGGAGCGCTATAATTGCAGAAAGCAGCAACTAGGGAGCAACTAAGTGGAATTATTTGAATCAGGGCCAAAAAAGCAGAGAAGCAAAATTACCTTCCCTCCCAGAACTGCTGTGAGCAACAGAAGGGGAAAACATACAGACACAATATGAGCAGCATCTGGACATAATGGGAGAAAACATAATCTAGAAATGATTATCCAAGCAAGCAGAGGATTTGATACATATTTTACAACTGCAGTAAAAATAAAATAACAACCACAACATAACAATCCTACCAATCTTTGGTTCCTGCTCTTTTTACTTACTTGGGAATTCCAGGTGTACGCCATATAAAATTGTGCCAACTTTATGTTTTTTAGAGGAATAAAACTGTCAAAAGTCTGTTTCCAAGCATGTTTTATATTTATTCTTCAATTGCAAATCTACTAAATTAGTTCTGATAAGGTATTATTTTATCTGCTGTATTTGCCATTGTATGAGACCAATATAACTGCCACCTCCCTATATTTTCTGACTTATAAAAGTGGATAAACTGAATCATTTCTACCCTTTGTTCATAGTTATTATTATCATGACTTATAATATACGGCCTATGTGTTAAGATCACTCTCAATAATCTGTATATGCATTTTGGTACCCTAAACCTTTTACTTCATCTCACATCATTTGTCATCATGCTACCCATAGTCAGTATAGCACTGCAGTCATCCCCTATAAAAGGAGCTGAAGTGTCCACATTCTTTATGTACTGTCTGTTCAAATGAGGAACATGACCTTGCACAAAGTGGCTGAATATATTATAGCCTTTTTGTAACCAAGTACACCTAGTAAGTGTTTTTATGGTCAAGTAGAATCCATTATTCGGGAGCTATCACTGCTGCCATCACTGTCATCCTTACCATTTTACATTTGTATCAAAGGATTTGTGAATCCTTTGTAAATTACCTGTACATACCCAGATGGTTATATTAATTACAAAAAATGTCTCCACCTCTGGGGTGAGTTCCTGTTTAATTAATGCTTATGCAGTAAGATTGGGATATTCATTTCTCTTTCTTAATTTCACAGCTAACTACCCATGTCAGGTAGATGCTAGCAATGCCACCCTGCTACTTATAGAGGAGGAATAATTTTCAAGACTGTATGCGCTATATACTGTGTTGCTACATACACCCTGAAACTGAGAAATAGAAAATCCTCATTCCCATAATGTTTTCTTTTCTTTTTTTCTTTTTTCCCCACATAATGCACCCTTTTCTCCCCTCTTCATACCCTGGAGGTTTGCTATTGAAACTCCCGTTTCTCAAATAATATCTGACAACATTTCTGCCCAGAGCAAAATGCAAAAATAAATCAGTTACCTAATTTTAGCAAGCTACAAGGTGTATGCTCATCCCCAAATGGTAGCTTACTTTGAAAGGATATTTTCTATACCCTATTTTGGCATCCCAACCTCCAAGGGATACGCTGATGAAAGCAATAATGAAGATATATCTCAACTTAACTTAATATAGCAGAGAGGGTGAAGGAAAAAAAACAACACTAATAGGCTGAATTCAGAGGAATAAGCAAAATCATTTGGCCTAGGGATCCCCCAATGTGAAAGGAACATTAAAAAAATGTAACACATTAGCCTCTGGGTATACAACTGTCTGCATGAGAAGGAATTATCTAAAGTGTATCTTGCTGGATTGGGGGGGAATTATTTTACAAAGGAAGAACTTTTTATCAAATATATATCAAAAAACGAAAGTCAAAAGAAGATCCAGCAAAAAAAAGCAAAGAATAATGTGGTTTTCCTTTAAAATGGTCCCATATTTACAGTTACTATTGGAACTATTTTTTTGCAGGTTGAACAGGAGAAAAATGTTATTCTGACCTGGTCTTACCCATGTTTGAAGAAATCAGTGTGCCAGTTTGTTTTTGTTCTGTGTTAGCTTGTCATGCCAATGTTTCTGTAGCTTGTCATTCTGATAATCCTCAATGAATTAAACTAAATTGTTCTCACCCAGAAGTTCTGTTAAGCAAACATCAGTCTGATTCAGAAAGATGTGCCCTATATAGGAATACAGACAGTGGGAGTGACACAGTTTGTAGTGTCCTTTGATTCACATAGTGATAAGAAAAAAATATAAACCTTTAGAAATAGAAAGTTGGGGTAGGCTTGGCTGCCTAATACTTATTACATATTTTAAATAGTTGAACTAATTTTTGGTAGTGTATTCACATAGATTGGATGGCATTCCAACATCTCCAATTTACTTGAAATGGTTTCTTTTAAGAATAGGAAAGGGAAATTTATAACCTTTAGACATACAATTCATTGCTGATTAATAAGTATTGTGAGTTTTCTCTCAGCTTCCAGTATAGTGAGACTTAAACATAGGCACAGGTAAAAAAAAAAAAGTGCCAAAAAGGTGTGCACTGGATTTAGCTGAATCTTGTACCAAGAACCAAACTAGTCTGATTCAAATATGTTCAAGAGAACTTTAAATTAAAATGGGACTCCTCTGAAACTGACCACTTCCAATTTTGACTCTCCTAAAGCTCTAGCTGCTTGGGATAGACCCATGAATTTCTGTGCTCTTAGGAACTTTCAGTGTAGCAGAAATTTTATTGTAACCTTCCCGAGATCTGTGCCTTACAATAATCCTGTTTCTGACCTCTGCAGACAGTTCCTTTGACCTCATAGCTTTTGTTGTGCTACAACAAAATCAACAAAAGTGAAGGGCTCTGAATACTTTCTGAATGTACTGTATGTCTATGATATGCTTAAACTGAGCTTCTCTTGAGAAGGTCTGCCTAGTTTATTACATATATATGTACAGTATTACCTGATGTTTGTAAACAAAAATTAGAGGGTTTTTTTAATAGACTTTCAGCAGTAACTTTGATTACTTGGCTTATGCTCTAATACCTGGATAGCTTCAAAAACAACATATAGAAAAGACTATTTATTTGTCTTTTTCACAGTGAAAGTGAACACTGAATACAACTGCTATAGCCCATTAAGGTAGCAGGCAGTTTTAATATTATCCTAAGCTACAATGGAATTTACAATGGCATTACTTGTTTTGTGAATCTAGCTATTATATTTATTTATTCATAAATAAATAGATCAATAAGTGATGGATGTCAGGCATTAGCAACAAAATCCACTTGTGAGAGGTTCAAGTCAGCTATTTTATTGTGTTCTACTACCCATATTACAAGAATCTTCCCAGGCTTACGGGCCTAGGGCAAGGCTTATGTCCCTTGCAGCTGTCTAAGAACTCAAGGCTAGTTCCCTGGTTGACCTCTCCTCTTTCCCTGGTTAGGAGTTTCCCAACATTGGTTGAGCAAACCATTGGTTAAGTGCAATACATAAAAGCAGGGTACAAAATACTTTCATATATTACACACACATACATACACGATATGTCAAAAGTCTGATCCCACAGACAAAATCTGGTCCCATAGATAATTTATTATGTAAATTATATTAAATGTTCAAATTGACTGCCATTTTCTTCTAATATGTTTGATGTTTGCCCTTTAAATATTCCTAAGTGCAAGAACATTTTTATGAAAAAAAAAGCCAACTTACTGAAACTAGCCCATGAGAGAAAGGGATGGAAGCGTTTGTGTGTGCATATGTATCGAGAGGAAGAGGTAACTTTTTAAATATTCACAGTTGCTTTTTTTAAAAAGAAAATAATCTCAGGCATGTTCTCAAATCAGAAATCAAAATTCTTGTCTATTGGGAAATAAATATACTACACTTAACTATGTGTTGCCTGTGTACAAAAGTACTCTTACTTCACCAAAACTTCAGCACAGACGCAGATCTCTTCCAAGGGCTTTTAACATAAATCCCCATTCTTTCTTGGAACATTATTGTTTTTAATTTTGTATAAATTCAACATAGATCTTTGTATTACTTGCTGCTGATTTTGCAGCAATTGTATATTCCCTGGGCATACTCTCACTATTGCAAGATTGTGGGATATTGACCTAGGCAATTTCAAGCAGGCAGCCTAATATCAACCACTTTATTTCTATACGTCAAAGAAGTGCTGAATGTTGACTGTAGTTTTCACAAAATCTATTTAATGTGTGATACATTCCAATTCAATTGATCAGAAATCCACTGAATATCACAAATATTAATATGATGGCTATGTATTACATAATTAGCTAGGAACCTAATATAGGACTGGTTATCCCACCACAGAAAAATCAAAATGACTTAAGTTTGCAGTTTGCTGTAGGCTGAAAAATACTTTTAAGATAATAGAAAACATAGTAATAAAATCCTCTCACCCACCTAAAATACTCAATTGCTAGGCAACTAAGATTTTTTTCACTAAATGCCTAATCAGTTTTTGGAAAACAATATTTCACAAAGCACACTTTGGGAAACCTTGGCGTAGCAAGCTATAAAAATCAATCTCCTTCAGCCTAGTGCATATTAGATAGGTTGAAGTAAACTCCCAGTAGGCCCGAGGTAGCATACATTATGTGAATTAGAATTTTGTTTCTTATCCTGAATTAAATGACAATTCAATTCACTTATGGAGTTAGGTAGAATGGCTTCCAGGTCAGAGAAAATGATGCTCAAGCAGTTCTGAGCTGAAGAATTCTTGATTGAATAATGAATAGTTTACTTTCTCTGGAGTGGTTTGTATTTCCCATCGGTTATTTAAGGAAGAAAAGAAGCTAAGTCCGGTATAGCCCATTATAAAATTACTGCTGCTTGTAACTTTCTGCAATAAAACATTCATCCTCTTGATTCCTGCCCAGGTGTTTTCTTTTCCCCTTGCAACAATGAAGTTTCTTGACCTCTTTGGCCTCTTGTAAAAGTTCTGAACAAAAACCCAGCATAATAAATCCCCATCTCATCATGGCTGCCTGTCAACTTGAAGCCCCTACAGTGAAGTGAAGTGGAGAGGAGGGGGGTTGCGTCTTCCTACCTAACCAGGCTGGATCTCTAATGCCCCTTTAGCATACCACATACTAGTGTTCTGCTTTTAATTAGTTACGTGGTGTGATAATTAAATAGTGTTTCTCTACAATTTTCCTCTTGTTGCTGAACTGAGAGGTGGGAGTTGTTAATAGAAGGAAGATGGAAGTTATTTTAACATTCTAAGTAATTGTGACCCTGGAGAAAAACAGCAAGTAAAATTCAAACTCTCTAAGGAAACAGAACACTTTTTTTTTTTTGGTTAGGTACACCTTCCCCAGCTTGTAACAGCATTTCATATTTATCTTTCTCCTTGCAAAGTCTCAAAGGGTAATAGAAGCCTCCTTTGAAATGAAAGTTGTACACATTTTGAAATGCTGGAAAGCCAAGGATGAGGTCAAATTTTGCTTAGATTGACAGCTGACTAAAATAGTAGAAAAAAGAACGTATCATATTGAATAGCTCTTCATTGTACAAAAGAATGTAATACTGAAATTCAAAAAGTAATGGTAATTAATTAAAGAGAGCCACAGATAAGGAAAGAGATGCTATTGGGGTTCCACTGAACAGAAGCACTAGATGAAGATCAAGCTTCTAGTATCAGAAGCCTGGACTGCCGAAAGTTCAAGATGAAGATAAATGGGTTGAGATGTCGTTTGAAAATATAAAAAAAAAAAAAATCAATGATGTCCTAGCAGAAATGCCATGACAATTTGAATTGTTACTTAGGACCCAATTCAATTAATACAGAAAAGCAAGACAGTAAGATCAGCTAGAATTTGGCAAGAGTTTTGTACTTATTAAGACCCATTATTTCTACAACAGCAAAGACCCTTGCTGTTTGTCATACTTGCTCATTTGTTTTTCCTTTCCCTGTATCAAAAGTTGATGATGAAGAAAAGCATGGGAAGTGGTACTTCATGTCAACTTAGATTACATACCATCAAGTCTTTGTTAACTCTTAGTGACCACCTAATTTGCTCTTTCATGTCTCCCAACAGTGCACTTATCACCACTGAATCTATCCACCTTGCTGTTGGTCATTTTTCTCTTTCTTTCCATTTTTGCCAGCATTTAAAATCTTTTCCAAAGAGATATGTATTAGCATAATATGGCCAAAGTAGGATTAATTTAAGCTTGATCATTTGTGCCTTTAGTGAGAAGTCTAGATTGATGTATTCAATGGTCTGCTTACTTGGCTGTTCATCTTCTCCAACTGTTCTACAGCTCCAACTCTTCAATTCTACTATTCAATGGACATTACTTTACCTTCCATAATTGTCACAAGAAATTTTATGGTTTGTATGATTCTTATCTCTGTAACTATAAACAATCACATCATCTGAATATCTTTTCTAAGGCCCTTCTGGCTACTTTATATATAATTTTATACTTTATATTTAATTTTAGTCCCATTTTTCACCATGCTCCTTGATTTTACTAACTAGACCTTGCAGATCTTTTGCATTTTTTGCTATTAGTCCAGATTATTGCTGCTGCTTCCTCCAGCTTTAAAATAATATTCATCTTTTTCCAATGCAGCTTCCTTTAATATATATTCAACATATAGGTTGAATAAATAAATGGTATACATCTTTGTCATACTCCTTTGCCAAACTGGAGCTAGACTGTTTCACCATGTACTGCAGCTTCCTGACCTATAGGTGCATTCAACTTAATGTAGTTGAAACAGCTGAAGGCCTTTCGGTAATCAATGAAGCACATAGTGATTTCTTTTTGGTATTCTTTGTTTTGTTTTGTTTTAATTTTATCCAACATGCATTAGCAATAATGTGTTCTTTGGTCTTTTCTAAAGCCAGATTTTTTTTTTTTGTCTATGAGAATCTTTTTTATTTAATAAAGGCCATGGTAGGGAATGTAATATTCCTTTGTAATGCTGATATAATTTTATTTTGCTGTTTTATAGGTTTTATTTTGATTTACCCAGTATTAGTATATATAACATAGTTGGCAATATAAATATAAATAAATAATAAATAAGCAGAGTCTGACAGCAATGCTGGCTGTTGAAAGAGAAAGGGGGAGGGGATCCACTTACTTCGGAGCAGAACTTGAAAAGGCAAGTTCTACATTGCAATATAAAATTCTCCGTTGGTAATATAAAGTTATGCATATAAATGCATCTAAAACAGCTAAGATATAACACTTCAAAATATCTTAAGAACTTCAAAACATTGTAAGAAGTCACATTGAAACATTTTCCCTCAATTTACCTGCACATATTTTTTTTTCAAAACTTCAAAGGGATAGTAATCTACCCAGTAGGTAGTCAGGCGAAGGAGTGATAATAATGCAGTATCAAATCATAGCATTTTTGCAATCCACAGACCATTCTATTTGGGCAACAGATCATGATTCTGTGAGCCTTGCTTATCCTGCACACATATGAATTTGAACAGTTAAGTAATATGGATACTATAGATGCAAGAAAGGTACAGTATATGTAACTCGTTTTTGTTAGATTATAACATTAAACATTATAACATAACATGTAATTTGATAATACTCTTCAAGCACACTTTCTTTAAATTTGTTCAAAATTATCTCCATTTGGTAACTGCTCAATTATTGATCAGTTGGACCAATAGGAATCCTAACAGACTAGGGCAAATAGTTGCTTTTAGAGATAATGTATAGATACTGGTGGTATTCCTGGGAAAACTTTTTCAGACAACACCTACAATTCAGAAATAAATTGAAATAATTAAATGCACATTTCAAACTGCTTATTTAAATTCATTGTCGATTATTAGAAATCAGATTTCATGAGCTTTTCTACCTTGTAATTCTTCTAGTAGTAGAAACGTTAGTCCTTTGCAGGCTAATTTCATCGTGCTACCAAGGAAGGTGATAATTTTTCATATCTTTAGATTGAAGTAATTTTTTGGGTTACCTTCACTCATAATGTTTCTTGTTGGTTGTACAATTTTGCTCATACTGCTTGTCAAAACCTTTAATATTTCCAAATAATGCTTGTTTTTTAGGGTTGCTATTTGCATAGTGTGCTATTTGCATATTTGCCATTTTTCAGCAGAAAGTCACTTGTCAGTTACTAAAATTAATTGTGAAATATAAACATCAGATATCTCACTATTATCTTGGAATACAGTATAAACTTTAAGCTGCTGATGGTAGTGATGATGATGACAATGATATGATGCTATCATCATCGATAAATTGCTTAGTGTGCAATAAATCAGTTAAAACTAAGGAAATGTATGTGGCTTGTGCACAGGGGTTTTAGGCTAAAATTCTTCAATCATTAGTATTCAGAAACCATATTTATGTTGGCTTAGTGTGTAAGTCCTTTGTGGTAGAACCCAAGAGTAGATAGGATGGGTATGCCAATCAACTCTGATTCCAGAGATCAGCCTGGGAAATTATATAAGTAGGAGAGAGAGAGAAACCAGAAATAGAGAAATAGTGATTCCACTCTATCTCTAGCTTGGTCAAATACATGAATTTTTCCTGTTTATTCTTTATTTTGTCTTTTATCAGTTCTGAAGTTTCAGTCTTCATATAATTTGCAAATACTGTCTTAAGAAGGTTGGCATAAGGACTTAGGAACTACCATATGTCAAAGTGCTGCTATATCTTGCCCAACTTTGTACAATGTTATAGAAGAGACTAGTATGATTAGCATGGATATATGTATTAAATTTGAATTTGATGATTCCTCCAAAAACTCAAGAAGTATGTGCTGTTCTACCTTCATCATAATTTTGTCAGCGCTCACTGGGCAAGGTTCAATAAAAGCTGTATGAGGAATAAATATTTGAAACTTGATTCTTCCACATTCTGAATCATCTGTGATAGACAAGCTGATATCCTCTTAATTATTTCTGATTAGTTATGCTACCCAGGCTTATGAGATTTGTAGTACATAAACACATTTTAACATCAAACTTCCTTCATAGAAAAAAAATGATCAAAATCCAGACTAGGAAGGAAAGTCTCTTAATTGAACTCTGGATGCCAAGAGTTTCAAAGCATGATAATCAGAAGATAATTGCATGTAAAAGCATCACGGTAATTGGAAACAAGGTAATTATCAATAGTTTCGTTCATAAAATGCCATGGCCTAGACAGTACTTGCAATTCTATTTGTGCAATATTTAATTCTCCATATTCTTGATTACTACTATCTACTGTAATCTGTGTGTATACACAGTATGTGGGCACACACACACCTTCAGTTTTGGAGGTCATGATACAAAGCAGTGAACTCAAAACTGCTTTTGCCTTTCTTTTCTCAATTTTATACAAAAGAATTTATTTTATTTATTTAATTTAATTTATATGCCGCCCTTCTCCCGACGGGACTCAGGGCGGCGCACAACATATTTAAAACAAAACATAAATACATTCCCCCCCGATAAAACCGAATTAAATCAAATTTTAAAGTTGTGTCTCTGTCAAATTGCTAAAAAAATAAACCCCATATAAAATCTTCCCTAGGTCAGGTCTGCTTGCTGGAAGAGCCATGTCTTGAGGGCGCGACGGAAAGCAAGGAGATCCGGAATCATCCGGATCTCGGGGGGTAGTTCGTTCCAGAGGGTAGGGGCACCCACAGAGAAGGCCCTCCCCCTGGGGGTCGCCAGCCGACATTGCTTGGCCGACGGCACTCTGAGGAGGCCCACTCTGTGGGAGCGTACCGGTCTGAGGGAGGGGATCTGCGGCAGAAGGCGGTCTCGGAGATAACCGGGTCCTATGCCATGAAGCGCTTTAAAGGTG
>NW_015386534.1:767383-771078 GCF_001527695.2 Protobothrops mucrosquamatus
AGAATGGGGCAATTGCTTCAGACAGCTATATGAGTCCCCAAAAAGTCAGCAAATGATTAATTAATGAATCTATTGTATTTTTACTGTTAAATAAGGAATATTCTGCCTTACATGTTAAAAGAATTTTGTAACTTGGATTGTAGCAAGTATAATATGATATCCCCATTCAGCTAGCAAAATAATGTTGGCCTAGATCAGCCAAATCAAACCTGACATATCACTGAGATACCAGATGTTGCAGCCAAATTGCCCTTCAGTGCTTGGCTTTGTGTTGGTCTGAATTTGTCTCCAGAGCAACAGTCAAAATGTATAATGGCATAAACTCTTAGTTTATGGGTGCCTGCTATAGGTCCCTCGCTGTATGAAACTTAATACCTGGTTCCCAATACTACATTTTTAATCATTTATAACTTTGAGAGCAATTCCACTGAAGACAACCTGGATTCCATATGATAAAACAAATGTGACTTAGATGATAATTATGACAAAGTATAAGAGCAAATATGTGAGGAAAAGTCACCAGAGGTTTCTAGCTCCAAAGTTGTCAGATAAGGACTCAGTAAAGTCTGATGTTAGGAGACTAATAACAGAATTATAGCGTTGGAATGGACTTTGGAGGTCTTCTTGTCCAACCCCCGACTCAGGCAGGAGACACTATATCAGTGGTGGCGAACCTATGGCACGGGTGCCAAAGGCGGCACTCGGAGCCCTCTCTGTGGGCACACGTGTTGTTGCCCCAGCCTTGCCTCCCCCCGTGACTCCCTCCTCATCAGCAGCCTCCCTGGAGGAGAGTTGCCCCCGAGTGTGGCCCACGTGGAGCAGTGCAGCCAAGGACATGGCAGCCAGGCAGCGTAGACAAGACTCTGCCCTCATGCCCCATTGCGCACAGTTGATGCTGCGGGGCACAGGCAGAGGGCGTGGCCGTCATGGCACTGCTGGGCTGCCTGGGCGATCTGCAGTGGGCCCTGGAGGCGGTGAGTGGCCCTGCAGGCAGGTAGGGTGGGGGCAGGGCAGGGGCGGGGCAGGGGTGGAGCGGGGGCAGGGCCAGTTTTGGGGCACTCGGTCTCTAAAAGGTTTGCCATTACTGCACTATATTATTTATCCAGAATGATATACGTCTCCTGCCTGAGCAGAGGGTTGGACTAGAAGACCTGCAAGGTCCCTTCCATATCTGTTATTCTGTTAAAACACTCTTGATGAAGCTTTAGTGGCACAGTGGATCAATTGGAAGAAATTCAGAGTCCAACTAGAAGAATAATTAAAGGTGTATGTTATCTTATCAGAAAAGAAACTTAAAAAAACTAAATATATCTAGGTTAGTTAAATGGTTATCCAGCTTGAAATAGCAGGTGAGTTATAGCCATCTACATGTTGAGAAGGAAAGAGACATTAGCCAGAATGGTTAAAATAACAGCCTGGCATTTTAGGATTGTTTTTTCTTATTTTTTTCTTTATACGATCCTTTAATCCAGGGGTCCCCAACCCCCGGGCCGTGGTCCGTACCGGGCCACGGCATGCCAGAAACCAGATTGCACAAACAAGTGAAGCCCCCTCCACAGGATGCAGACAGCACATGAAACCAACCCTCTCTTCAGTCTACGGAAACACCTCATTGGAACCAGCCCCTGGCACCCCAAAGGTTGGGGGCCTCTGCTTTAATCCCTTGTTTTGGGGTGGAGTTGGGGCGACTGAATAGAGCTGAGCATTTACTGTCGGGATGTCCTTCCTGCTAATACACAATATTTTTTCTTTGTGTCCTGATAGAGAAACATCTGCCACTGCCTAAGATTGAATTCTCAACCTTCCAAGTGGGAGGTGAACCTCTTTACCTCTAGGCCATCACACTGCTCTCATTTTAGGATTATTTAGGAATTTGAAATGTAGAAAAATANTCAACTCTGATTCCAGAGATCAGCCTGGGAAATTATATAAGTAGGAGAGAGAGAGAAACCAGAAATAGAGAAATAGTGATTCCACTCTATCTCTAGCTTGGTCAAATACATGAATTTTTCCTGTTTATTCTTTATTTTGTCTTTTATCAGTTCTGAAGTTTCAGTCTTCATATAATTTGCAAATACTGTCTTAAGAAGGCTGGCATAAGGACTTAGGAACTACCATATGTCAAAGTGCTGCTATATCTTGCCCAACTTTGTACAATGTTATAGAAGAGACTAGTATGATTAGCATGGATATATGTATTAAATTTGAATTTGATGATTCCTCCAAAAACTCAAGAAGTATGTGCTGTTCTACCTTCATCATAATTTTGTCAGCACTCACTGGGCAAGGTTCAATAAAAGCTGTATGAGGAATAAATATTTGAAACTTGATTCTTCCACATTCTGAATCATCTGTGATAGACAAGCTGATATCCTCTTAATTATTTCTGATTAGTTATGCTACCCAGGCTTATGAGATTTGTAGTACATAAATACATTTTAACATCAAACTTCCTTCATAGAAAAAAAATGATCAAAATCCAGACTAGGAAGGAAAGTCTCTTAATTGAACTCTGGATGCCAAGAGTTTCAAAGCATGATAATCAGAAGATAATTGCATGTAAAAGCATCACGGTAATTGGAAACAAGGTAATTATCAATAGCTTCGTTCATAAAATGCCATGGCCTAGACAGTACTTGCAATTCTATTTGTGCAATATTTAATTCTCCATATTCTTGATTACTACTATCTACTGTAATCTGTGTGTATACACAGTATGTGGGCACACACACACCTTCAGTTTTGGAGGTCATGATACAAAGCAGTGAACTCAAAACTGCTTTTGCCTTTCTTTTCTCAATTTTATACAAAAGAATGACTTTCAAGTCTGCTTTTTCTCCAAGGAATTAAACAAAATTCCCATTGGTGTCAAATAGGGCTTTGCAATTATCTTAGTTAGGAGGTGGCTAAAGAATGTTTGTGTGTCCTGACTTTCACTGTAAGATAGATTGCAACCTCCTGGGTTAATTTGTTAGTTTCTAATGAAAATGTTATAAAGCACGGGTGTCAAACTCGCCACATCACGTGATGTATCGCGACGTATCATGACTCTTTTTGCATTGCCGGCAATGGGGTGGGCACAGCTTCGGTATGATGAAACTGGCCCACGGACCTGCAGTTTGACACCCCTGTTATAAAGTGTCAGGACAAGTGAAGGTGCAGCTAGGAAACCTGTGGAATGTTGAAAGTATAAGTAAGACAACAGTAACTCTTCTTTGTTCTTCCACATTGCCAGAGAGATAGATAGATAGATAGATAGATAGATAGATAGATAGATAGATAGATAGATAGATAGATAGATAGATAGATAGATAGATAGATAGATAGATACTAACTTTGAATACAAGAGAATGACATAGAAAACCAGAAATAAAAATAACTTAGGAAATTAGAAGGCAAATTTTAGCATAATATTAGCATAAATGTTTCATTTTAAATCCAGAAATACATTTCATAGATTATTTTTAAACTTCTTAGGTTGGGACCACAATTAAGTAGAATGGGGCAATTGCTTCAGACAGCTATATGAGTCCCCAAAAAGTCAGCAAATGATTAATTAATGAATCTATTGTATTTTTACTGTTAAATAAGGAATATTCTGCCTTACATGTTAAAAGAATTTTGTAACTTGGATTGTAGCAAGTATAATATGATATCCCCATTCAGCTAGCAAAATAATGTTGGCCTAGATCAGC
>NW_015386534.1:772845-776370 GCF_001527695.2 Protobothrops mucrosquamatus
ATAGAGCTGAGCATTTACTGTCGGGATGTCCTTCCTGCTAATACACAATATTTTTTCTTTGTGTCCTGATAGAGAAACATCTGCCACTGCCTAAGATTGAATTCTCAACCTTCCAAGTGGGAGGTGAACCTCTTTACCTCTAGGCCATCACACTGCTCTCATTTTAGGATTATTTAGGAATTTGAAATGTAGAAAAATAAGATAGTTTCTTATTTTACTGGGTTTTTTTTACTTTTGTATCAGTGTATGAATACAGTAAATATTACAGTTTTACAGGCAAGTCTAATATTGTGCTCATCCTTTCAACAATGCAGTCAAGTGGTTGGAACTGATAGTATTCTAAGGCTTTAATCCTGGATACCTAAGATTGGTGTCAGAAGCCCAGTGACCACAATTATAAGTCGAACTATGCAGCCACTTAAGTTTATGTGTATAAATGCATCTCAGAGTGCTTAACCAATGTCACATCTGTATAGGGATATCTTTTTATCTTCCAGAATTATTAAACATTGTTCTGGCTGGTCTTGTTTCTCATGAACTTTACTTCCCATTATCTTCCCATCATGGTGTGATTCACTGTATATGAGAGATCATGGGAAGGCAACAGGTTGGGGAAACTGCACTGATGTTGGTTAACATTAACATGAAACAGCAGTGGAACAAAGATGAAACTTTAGGAAAGAAGCTATTTGATCAATATGTTCCGAATAGCAGTTCTTTCTGCTGCACAACTCTTCCTAGAATTAATACAGAGAAAGGTTGAGGTACTCTTGGTTGAAAACCTGTTCATTCACTATGATCTATATATAGTAGAGCATAAAAATACATGTAGAACTAAATTGATTACGAATATCCATTGGATAAACACTTTGGGGCTTGAAGGGATAAATATTTATTTGCATGGAGAAAGGTTTTTCCATGGACCAGAGAGTGTGTGGTTTTGTGTGCTGCCCCCTGGATGGGGCTTTGCTTGTTTGTGTAGACCAGTTGCTGGCATGCTGTGACCTGGTACCGGTCCACGGACCGGGGGTTGGGGACCCCTGCTCTAATGCAAAGGCAGCATCTTTAACATTTCTGTTTTTATGAAGGAGAAATAAAAAGGACATTTCCCCCCCTGGGTTTATGGAGACAAAATGAGGTTTTTAACCATGAAAAAGTGGAGCATAAACAGAGAAGAACTACAAACATATTTTTACTTTTATTCATATCATCCATGGGATAAACAATAACATGAAAGATTAAACATATTTTGGGAAATATTTCTCCAACAATCGGAGAATGAATAACATAAATGTATGTTATAACTGGATAAATAGAGGTATCCCATGACATTGATTTTCCCACAAACAGACTGATCTTTGTGTTGGAATATAGTCAAAAGCTTTTTTTTTTAAGAAAGTAAAATTCCTAAGTCGCCATAAGTGCTGTCATAATACAGTAATTGGAAAAAATACAAATGAAGCAAGATATCTCAGTTATTGTTAAATTAACATGGTATCATTTATGTTACTGAGTGTCATTCTTGAAAGAAATGTTAACTCGCCTAACATTAAAAAACTATGTTGGCTTGTAATATTTTAATTTTAAGTACTTTTACCCTCAAAATTTCTAGCTGATGATGAAGACTGTCAACATTTCTAGGCAGCTAAAAAATTAGATATCTAGTAACCTAGCCAAGTTATTCAACTTAATCCTAAATCACTTCTGTTATGACACTCAGTTGATAGTTGCTTCAAAAGATGAACCATTTGAAAATTACTTTGAGTATTAATTTAATCTGATGCAATTTTTTTCTTTGTTTTGTTTTGAAAATACTTCAAATATGGCCACAGAATAAGAAGGATTTACAATTTATCCCCAGCCTCAAAAGGGTTTGCCATTATGTCTTTTCTTTTTTGTTTCTGATAATACATCATTATTATATTACTCAGAAGATAAGTGCACTCTAGAGCAGCAGCACTTCATACTGTAAAACTTAATTCTAGGAAAGCTGCTCTTTCAGTCACCATGGATTGGGAAAGAAAGCTGAGTTCAATTTTAGTGCCAGTTTGTACATGTGCTCTACTGCTCTAGCTAACTCAAGTTCTTTTCTCTATGCAGAAATAGTTTCGTGAAATTATTGGAGTGGAGGTGGGAGAGGATTTTGCTAAATATTTTATAATGTGCCAAGGAACCTTTATCAAGCATTTAATCCTAAAACTGGCTTTGAAGCAGGGAGGCATACAATTCTCTAATTAATTTTTTTTACCTTCTTTTGCTAATCGCTGATAAAAAGCTTAATTCTATTAACAACTTGACAAATTGCACTGCTCAACAGAAGCGTTTAGAAATTAATTACGCTTTTATTGCATTAGATTGGATAAACAGGGGAGTGCCGAGCGAGCAGAGTGAATCAAGAAATGGCCCAGTGCAACCATTTTTGGATTGTGACCATTAAAAATAAGAGCATGCTTCATGTTAAAGCAATTTGCACAGCAAGGCAAATTAATACCTAACCCAGCTGGTCCAGGTATTTTTGAGGGATAGGAAGGTGATTGGTTGGTTGGGTTCTTTATATTGCTTGGAAATGTTCTTATAGTAGAGTTTTCTTTGTTTTTTAAGTGAATTGCAAAGCTACAGTGAATTCTCATCTAAGCCCAAATTTGTACACCATCTCCCACGAGAGAAAGAAAGCTGTTTGGTTTTTTTACATATGTGAGTAGGTAAAACAGAAAAATTAGATGTCATACATGCAACATTTTTAGTACTTGTTATCCTGTTCCTTAGAACAATATATACTTGAATGGTACAACTATTGAGCTGCATGCTTGCGAATAAATTGTGTGTTTCTTCAGCAAAATTCACAAGTGTGGTAGATTATAATAAATATCGTCATATTATAAATTTGTTCTCTCAGCAAATATATTGCTTATACTATCAAGTCTGAGAATCTGATTAGTAAGGCTGGTAGTTTTATTTTTTTCTGCTTTTAAAATTATTGTTCTTTTTCTGAATTACAACTTTTGTGGTCTATGTGGAAATTGCTCATTTTTATTTAGAAATTTATTTCCTTTAAAAAAAGTATTTTTGTCTGAATATTTTTTGACAGGACTGGACTATCTACCAACAATTGACCATCAGCATTATCCTGTCTGACTCTGAATTTATCCAATACTTTATCATTAACAAACCACAGAAATCTCCTGAACTAATTCACTTCTTTTAGGACTCAATTCTCACTAGGACCACACCAAATTAACCAACAAACTCTCTTGGTACCAAATCAGCAAGTGCTATGCAAAACTTTCCTTCTCTCACCAGTGAGCCAAGATAGTCAACTGAGCAATAAAGATTTGATTTGATTTTGATTTTATTAAATTTATACCCCGCCCTTCTCCCGGAGGACTCAGGGCGGCTTACAGCCAGTTTAAAACAATGATATAATACAATACAAAATTTAAAAAGATTAAAAATAACTATTTAAATTTGGCCGCTTCTACTAAAAATTTAATTTAAAACCCCTTTAAAATACCCCTAGGCCAGTCC
>NW_015386534.1:777158-782809 GCF_001527695.2 Protobothrops mucrosquamatus
GGTGCTCCGACAGAGAAGGCTCTCCCCCTGGGGGTCGCCAGCCGACACTGTCTGGCTGACGGCACCCTGAGGAGGCCCTCTCTGTGGGAGCGTATCGGCCGGTGGGAGGCAATCTGTGGCAGAAGGCGGTCTCGGAGGTAACCAGGTCCAATGCCATGGTGCGCTTTGAAGATGATAATCAACACCTTGAAGCGCACCTCTACCATCTTCCCTTCCCTTTCTCTTCACTTCTTTACAACCACATTGATATACTCAGTTGATTGGAGTCCTGTAAACAAACCTTGTAAATCAGGGGTCCCCAATCCCCAGTCCGTGGACCAGTACCAGCATACCAGCAACTGGTCCGCACAAACAAGGAAAGTGCCATCCACAGGATGCAGGCAGCACACAAAACCACGCCCCCTCCAGTCCGTGGAAAAACCTCTCTCCACAGAACTGGTCCCTGATGCTCAAAAGGTTGGGGACCTCTGCTGTAAATCAATAATTAAATAAAATCCTTTTTTATAGAGTTTAGCATTCCTGAATGAATCTCTTGGTCTGCTGATATTTGGAAATTCCTGAATTTTCTGCAGCATGTAAATGGTTAGAATGGACAATTCAGAAGCAGTGGTCTTTATATTATTTATGTGTGTGTGTATGTATGTGCATGCTTAATACCATATTTCCATGTTCAACAAAGATAAGAAATGGGATATTAATTGATGATGGAAACTTTCTGATATTGAAATATAGGAAGATAATGTTTCATCCTCCACACAGTAAATAGAACAAGCAACAATATTTTTAATGTAAATAGAAATCAAAACAAAAAGAATTTTTAAATGACTGACTGTGAATTTGGGTTTCTGTTTTTTTACAAATTTAATTAGGTTTACCTTCATTCTGTATAAATCTGAGGGTTTTTTTAAAAAAAGAACTACATTAAAATGTTTGTGAACATTTCTCCATTTTTATTTTTGGGAATGTAATCAATTTTGTAGATCTAATTTCCAATACATACGTTTTTTTACAGGATGACTTACATTGCAAAACTTAGAGATCATGTGATGAAATTGGATTTAATCAAAGAGATAAATATCAGAAAGCTGTGTCAAAAATGATCCCTTCCGTAGAATTCCCTGTGCAAGAAAATGAATGTTCTAGCTGATCTAATTAATTAATTGTGATTACGGATGTGTATTAGAGTTGTATTTCAATGTTTTTAGACATTAACCAACAACCTATCCATATAGCCTCCTTCCCCACTTGTTAGAGCTGCTAAATAAATGGAGTATGGATCATTCATAGGATAAACTTATAAAAGCAAAAGGGAAGTGGGAAAACACAGTCCTCTCACTAACAAATCAAGGTAAGTCACCATTTCCCAAAGCACCAATTGATGCAGAGTTGAACAGAAGCTTTCACTCAGCTTTACTTTTTGGCTGGTTTCTAGTCAGATAGTTGGATTAGATTCTCTTTTGAGACTATGATTCTGTAATGAGGAAAGGAATTCAAGAGAAAATGTGCCACACAGGTGAGAATGAATAGCTATTACAGAAACTACTACTAGAATCATTTTAGAAGTCATTATAACACAAAAAAAGAGTAATTGCACCCTTTTAAATGTGGTTGAAAAAGAACACAGAAGAATACTTTGTAACTCTGACCCCCAATTCTAAACATATTATGTAGGATATTACAGAAGCTTATCTCATTTTCTGATTCTTAGAATAATTTGCTTACAACTTCACTTTCCACTGTCACTGGATTATTTATTACCACTATTTGTGTGTGGGGAAGGGCAGGAAGTCCATTTTTATTTCTTGTGTTCACAGAGAAAAGAACCACAGGATCATAACACTTCAGAGCACATTAGAAAATATATGGATACAACACTACAGAAACCCCAAATCTAAATTCTCCCAAACTGATGGTTGTGATTTTCATAATAGGTTTTGCAGCATTTGAAAGGATATTTGATGAGAACTCTAAATTGTAATGTTAAATCCAATATAACTCTTAATGTCCAAATGATAATATCACAATACAAGTATCTCTTTGATTGCAAAATCAAGTTATGTCTTTTTAACAATTCAAGCAGCTCCTCCAAAAAGGAAAGAACTGATCACAATATAGATCTTAGCTTAAATATGTTATAGAGAACAACTTACTAATTTGATGAAGAGGTTATGTCTATCAGTTTAACTCAGGGTTGAATGGATTTGACTCGGGGTGGTTTAAATTAAAACAATAATACTATAAAAATAAGATATAATAAAATATAAAACATTAAGCAAATTATGTTGGAGCAATTCAAAAACCCAAAACCATTAAAAAGAGTTCACAAGATCTTCTGACTGAATACCTGGGGGGAAGGGGAATAAGTCTTTGGAGGATTACGAGAAGCAAGCAGGATTGGAGCCATCCAGATGCAGAACTATTATTCCATAGAGGAGGTGCAATGACAGTGAAAACACATTTCCTGGGTTCTTTGGTTTAAGGACCCACAAACATTGCTTAAGTGATAGGACTTGTAGCATGCAACCCATGTCAGATATTATTGACTCCTTTGGTTGGAGTCACACATCATGGTAGTCTTTCTTAAAATGCACCTGAATATTTTGTGGGTTTTCATGTATTGTGGAAAAATTGTCACATTAAAGCATGATAGGGTTTATTCATTTGGGCATTACATTTTATGTGAATGCAGCAATTGAGTTTTGTTACCAAAATTTGATTTAACTTGTATAAATCCAGAGAAAAAGGACATCCCCACTTTTCAGCCCCAATGTATGTATGTATGTATGTATGTATGTATGTATGTATGTATGTATGTATGTATGTATGTGTACAGAAACATGAAAATGCTACCTCACCATCCTTCTGCTTACTACCAATGGTATTTGTAGCCCTATTTATAGGAAAGCACATCACATCTACAGTTATGCACTGAATGGTTTCAGTGCACACTTAAAAATCTGTTTCCAGTGCTACCCTATTGGAAAACACAAAATACTTTTGTCATTTTTCCATAGCCGTTTTGTTAACAATAGCTTAATATGCACAGGTTTTTTTCCAGGCAGAATTTTTATATGTGGTGATTGAGTGACACGCTAGGGTAAACAATATGCCCTCCCCAATCTGGAAAGGGTTTCTATTCTAAGCAGAAATGTTTGAAGGGAATTGGAGAGAAGGGCCAGAGCACTTCCTTTTGCTACCATGTTTAAGGACTTCTTGCAGCAGGACCAGTAATTTTGCTTGTTTGGCAAATAAATACTTTGGCCCTCATGCAAGACTTGGTGTTGGTAGACAGTAAGCTAAGCAGAAACTTTTACTCTACTGTTGCTACTGCACTATTAGTATTAGTGCTGGAAGTAGAGGACAACATTGATAAATGTATCATTTTGATATTTTTATATATTGCCTATATGGCTAAAATATATATAATATGTGCATTAAAAATTATCCCATCAATGAGTTTACTAAAATATATGGTTTTGTGTAATACTCTCAACTAGGAGAAAATAGAGGTACATAGCTTACAAATATGGAAGTTCAACCATTGTCTTAGCATATTGTGTGGATCAGTCATACCAATTAATTTTGGGGCAAGTCATGTTACGTGAATACATAAATTGTGTTTTGTTCACTTTATTTATTAATTCCGTTCCTAGCCCACTGTTATGATTCAGAAGGTTATATGTCTCATGTAATACATACATACATACATACATATTAATTACATTTTTCTGTTTCTAATTGTAAAGCATTTGTTATCTTACCGCAGCTCTCAGTCTTTGGAAATAAGTAAAACAGACACTTTTTGCAGCAGACCTGTATCCAGCATTTATGCTTATGCAGTCATCAAACACATTCAAACACTAGATGGATTTCTTTTCTCCTTGCGATTTTGGCATTTAAGCCTCTAGGCTTGATGGAGCGTGGCACTGTCTGATGGCAAATATAAAAATAACAAGCAAATTTTTTCCATCCTTACAATGCAAGGCTCAGCAAAAACAACTCGAGCCTTTTGCCTCTCACGTGAATTACTGAAAGAGGGCATTTCTAGTTTTATATTGTATTCATGCTAAACTATACTGTTCAGCTATATTCATTCAATTTTCTTTTCAAAAACAACATGTTACAAAAATGCATACAAAGTACTCATATTAAAATAATGTAGTGCAAAAAATAGTGGCATCTAGGAGTTTATGTTAAACTAATGATTATGATGGAAAAATGTCTTCAACCATTTTGATTACAGCTGATCTGGATTTAGTAGTTATAGACATTTTTTTGGTTGTAATCATTAGCCATCCATAATCTCTTGGTTTTCTATATAAGACTGAATCTGAAACAGAAATCTTCTATAAGCAAATTGCTTTTTATATCTACAGTATATCTAGCAATTCTCTTTTGAGGCCTAAAAATAGATAATGGGTTAAATCCTTAATCTATAAACTCTGTACTGCTAGGCATATAGAAACTTTTATCATATTTAGATAATAGTTTGCCACAAATAAAGACAGAAGCCACATGGGGAACCTTAATGCTAACTCTCTGCATGCTGGAAGCTTATGTGAAAAACATTCCGGATTTAGTGTGCTTCTGTTTTATAAAATAATTTTACTGAGATGGCTCCATTTTATTAATATCTGTTGCTATGTCTTTGATTTATAATCATAATATTAATATTTTAATTGTTTATTGATTTTATATTACTGTTTATATATTTTTATTGCATGCTGCCTGGGGTCATGTTTTGTAAGATGGGTGGATATAAATATAATGGATGGATGGGTAGATAGATATTTATAATAAATCTTCTAGTCCTAGCCCCTTTCTATGAGTTTTGAATAATGATATTAACCTACCTTTATGTCATTCTAAGGACTGAGATAATAAACAGTATCAAATACATTTAGCATCTGATAACTTTAAGAATCATAATGATTATCAAATTTATCACTGTTAATGTCCCCCTTAGTATTTATTGCATGTGTTTATTCTTCATTACTCCAACCTAGCTAAAATGAAAACAACAGAATTCACAGTGCTACATTCAGACACGTTTCTCATGAACAAGTAATCCACTGCAAATTTTAGACTTAGTTTTCTTTTTATATCTATTTTTTATTGACCAGAGTTTAGTCAGAATTTGAGATTTGGGCATAGTACTAATTGTAACTATAAACTGTTGAACACAATTATAAAGCATAGTTTGGATTTAGTTTGCCTCAGGACAACCATAATTAAGATTAGCCACAGTCTGTTAATCAGATTAAACTGTGATTAATAAAAAATGAAGTGAATGCTTCCAAGTGCTGTTGTCCTCAGCAGAGGAGAAAGTACCATGGAACATGCTTCATATTATCATATTATTAAAGTATATTTTAATTCCAATATGCAAGCAGACATTCCTAAACATAATTTACTCATTATGCCTACAATAGGGACTTTTATGGGGTGATGTATTCTTCCTAAAATACTTTTCACTTCTTAAAAAAATGTAATTTTACTGATTACCTGAGTTATTTTGATTGCAGATAATTCTTAAGGTTATTAATTATCCACAATTTTGTAATGATTGAATTTCCTTTCCTACTTCCTTTCCTTTGTACACATTTTGACTACAGCATTACATTGTAAAATCCACAGATTGTTGTGCCTGT
>NW_015386534.1:783534-819368 GCF_001527695.2 Protobothrops mucrosquamatus
ATTCTTCCTAAAATACTTTTCACTTCTTAAAAAAATGTAATTTTACTGATTACCTGAGTTATTTTGATTGCAGATAATTCTTAAGGTTATTAATTATCCACAATTTTGTAATGATTGAATTTCCTTTCCTACTTCCTTTCCTTTGTACACATTTTGACTACAGCATTACATTGTAAAATCCACAGATTGTTGTGCCTGTTTATATTATAAAATGGCCCTCATTCTCTTTCATGAAGTGGCTTTATATCCATCTAACAGTAAAATGTCTACATTGTGGCAGTAATTGCATCATATATAGGGACTGTTTTGTTGAACATTTAATGTTGCAAATTATGCTGGAAACGCAATAAATGTCCAGCTGCAATATAGTCTCATACAATAAGTGTAAGCTGCCAAAATGTATCAGTTGCATACTTGATTCCATTCTCTGTTAGCCATCCATAACTACATTTATTAAGCATATGCATGCTCTCCCATTTTTGTTTGGCTACAGGTTCTTTTAGCTCTGAAGCATTAGTAGTTCATCAACTCAAGTTACTGAATTCTCAGTAGTGAATATCCACTCCAAAAGAAGAAAAGTCTCAAAAAAATCTGTTTCTTCCAAGAAAGAAAAAAATCCAATTAAATACTGATGGGAAGAAAAAGCGATTATCTTCCTTTACCTTTCAATAAATGCCAGAGGCCATCCCTTGCCATGTCACTGGGCGAATAAATTATTATGTACCTATCCCTTGAAATTTCATGAGCTCTGAAGATTTGTGTACCTGGGTGAATGTTTTTAATGTCCCCAACCCTTTACTACATGGATAAATAGCTTCATCCATTAACTAATCACTTTTCAAGCCTGCCAAGATGCACTAAAAATTTCCATTGCAGCCTTGACTGTTGAGAATGAGAATTATACAAAGGCCCTCATAAGAGATGATAAACATGAATGTTGAATATACGAATCTACTAAGCCTGCTCACTATTGTCACATTTTCCTTGGGGAGTGGTAGTAATTCAGAAACAAGCTTTCACATTAATCAATGTACATACTGAGACTGTGATGTAATCTTGTATTGACTTACACAGAATTCTCCATTATACAGCATCAGGGCTATCACTGAATGGACAGGCATTTACTGGGGCAAGCTTAGCTACTTTCATAAGTGATGATTTAAAAAAAATCACTTACCTTGATCCTGTGAAGAAAGCATGATAAAAAGACCTGCTATTGGTCTTGACCTGGTGATTGTTTTTAGAATTGTGGCTTTGTAAATGCTGTGTTTCCTGCAGGTGTCATGTTTAACTGACGGTTTTGAACTTTACCATGGGAATATACATGACGTATGCATGTAATGCATATGTATGTTCATATATACAGTAATTTATATAGGGCCATCTGTGTAGAAGGTACTTTCTCAATACATTTTAGGATAGATTGTTATCCCCAAATATACATATAAAGTAGGTAGGAAGATGTAACAGATGAAAGAAACTGAAGAAGAGGCTGAGTTAAAAAATGAACTTTATTCCTAAGATAACAGATATCTCAGCTCCTCCAATATAAACAATTCCATTATTAAATTAGATGTCTATGTGGAATCAAATAAATAAATAAATAAATAAATAGATAGATAAATAAATAAATAAATAAATAAATAAATAAATAAATAAATAAATAAATAAATAAATAAATAAATAAATAAATAAATAAATAAATAAATAAATAAAGCAAACAAGCCTTGGTTGGGATTTTAGGGTTAGGTGTTGGTTGGTTTATGATAACTTTGCCCATTATGGACAATTTGTGAGTGAGTATGCTTTGGATGGATTTCATTTTACCTTGCTGAAATTATATTGGAAGCTATGGCATAGTACGACATTTTTTTAATCTGGAGCTATCTACAGCTCTCTTTAAGGGATTAGTGGAGTCAAAGAGCTCTGGAAGACAGATATCTGACTCAATTATTTCATTACTGTACTACGGTATTTAATAATCATTGATTATGTGCCATTGAGTTGGTGCTGATTCTTAGTGACCACACAAATAGATTTTATCTATTACAATTTATACTAATCTGGTTTTTCAGTGTTGAAATTATTGCTGTTCTAACTGAATCAATCCATCTTGTTGCTGGTTGACTTCTCCTTCCTTCACATTTCTTAGCATTAGAGCCTTCTCTAGAGAGCTAGATCTTTGCATAGTGTGTCCAAAGTAGAATAATTTGAGCTTGGTCATTTGTGCATTTAGCAAGAACTTTGGGAATAATAATTGGGTTGTCTGTTTTGCACATTAAGCAAATAATAAAATTTGGGTTTGAGAAAATGCTTAATGCTTAATGAACATTATCCTGTTTAAACTGTTTACAGCTAGGACCAACTCCATTAGAAAAATAAGAATATGGAATTTAAGTTAGAATAGTTTCTTTGACAAATATAAAAACAGTATTTTATGCTGAGTAAAAGGGAGAAGTAGATAGATAATGATGGCTATGCTGACTGAATTTCCTCAAACTGCCTCAAACAATGACAGTTTGTAGATGAAGTGAGAGCCCAGCTGCAGAGCTCTATAGAGACTGTTTCCTCTCCATGCCCAAATTTATTATGACAGATGATATAAGTTGTTCCCTGTAGAAAAAAAGGCCAGGGTACCTTTCAGGCAGTGAGTGAACCCTTGTCTACAGCTCACATGAGTGCTCAGGGAACAGAATGGGAAATAAAGCAGAAAATAGTTGAAGAATAAAATCATGGTAGGAATTAGTTTAAAACCCTAAGTCCAAATAGAGTTCCAATGAGGTGATCACTGGATCACCTGCAGTATCCATGCATGTCTAGGAGGGGAGGCAAAATTTGTTCTACCATCCTTCTGTCTTAGAATTGGTCTTTTTTAAAAAATAAAAGAAAAGAAAGAAAGAAAAATGAATGGATAATAAAGTGAAATACCAAACTGAAATCTGTCTTGTGATTTCTCAAAAGTTTCTTTATCCTGAAAAAAATTTATTTGACTGTCCTAAAATTTTCTAGGCTATGCTATGGTAAAATGCTACAATTTCTTCAATTACATCAGTACAGCACTCACATGTGCTTTAAGAATTTGAGCCATTCTCGGAAATTAGAGAGATTTTATATTATATTGTATGTTCCTGCCAAAAGTTTTCTGCTTTTGTTTTTATGTTTTACTTTCAGAGGAATTCCTCTGCATTTAAAGGATGATTTTTAATTATTAAATTTATTAACCCTATTGGAAGCCAAATTGAATTTCTAAGAAATGGCCTATAAAAAGAATAAATATTTAATTTTTATTAAATACCTCTTCCTCGCCATTAGACTTTTGTTTGCTCTAATCTTCTGGCACCCATCTACAGAACCACCTACAAAGAAAATTAACTGAACACTATAGCTTGAACATATAAAGAGGACAGATGACCATATTGACAATAAATAAGGATCATCGGCCATAGGAAGCAGGGCTCCTGTAAAGTAGTGAAAATTGGCAGGTGCCAAGTGATACTGGCTCTTGCTTGGCATGTATGTCTATTTGCAACAGAGGATGGGAAAACTAACAAGACAGTACTTTCTTCCCTAATAAGACTCATGCTGTTTCTTGTTCATTCCCTTTTCTATATTTCTTCAAGATATGGGGCTATTCTCAAATCCATTGCCTTCCCAAAGAATACCTTTATCAAGTTTTTCTGTGTTCTACCTGTATTGGATATCAGACTCCTTCCATCCTTTCTTCTGCGAAAACCAGTATCATCCGTTAAATTATATTTTCAGAGATTGTTATGCTGATGATTAACTATGCATGAGAAGTTTGTTCTTTTCAAAAAATATAACCATAAGTATTTTTCAACCAATCTTTCTACCCTATTGGAATTATTGTATGTTTTCAGAGTTATGATTGCTGGGACAGGGAAATGGTGTATTATATGACATTTTTACTGGCTAGCTTAAAGGGCAAAATTTAAAATTTGGCTAAAGAATGAATAACAGACCATTTTCATTCCTTCAAAATGCATAACAATAAAAAAGTCATGCCACCATTCAGATGCTTATACAGACCAATTACATTAGGTAATACAGAGCCTTTTATTTTTAATGACATGCATATACCAATAACAACCTCTAGCATGCTTATAAGTCCATAAATTTAGCTTTGCTGATAAAAACTTCTGCTCAGATAAAAGGCTAAATTCTCTTTTTTTCTGAATTTTCTGAAAATCTTCTCTCAAGCCCTGAAGGAATCTGTAGAATACTATCAGAATACAGGGGGGGGGGGGATATTAACATGGTCTCTATCCAGTAAGCAAAATTTTGTTGGATTATTACCAATACTTGAATTTAAGAAGGGTTACTCTGAAGCCAAGATTTAGAATCTTCATCAGGCCTAAATGTGAAAAGTGGTCCATTCATTCTATCAGATCTACCCATAAATTTAATCTACTGTCAGTCTTTGATCCAGATTCTCTAACATCATATTATTAATGTAAAGTTTCATGTATATAACTATGTAATTGCTGTTCATGGGCAATTTTCCACTGTATATCTTCATTAACTTTTTTTTGCTTGTGGAAAGCCAAGGCTACGTAGACTTTGTTTGATCCAAGCATGCATACCATTGTTAAGTCTAATGAGAGTAGGATAGATACTAAAATCAACTCCCAGAAGAATACATGGCAGGAATACTAGGACAGTTCTTAAATCAAAAGACATGGCGTTAGATTATTTTAATATCTTAACAAAATACTCAGCCATTCACTCCTTAGGGTCTAGTGAACTTTCTCTTATTCTAGCCTTACTTACTTAACACCAATAATCAAGCAGCACATTAAAAACATATCTTGTTTTTATCTTGCTGTTAAGTGATATTTAGCAAAAAAAGATTATTGAATATTGCACCAAAAATGATGGCAGCTCATATAGGAACAGATGGCACTCTACACTTGGCACAGGGTTGTGTTGTTGTTTTTCAGCAAATCAGGAACTATGCAAACTGGCATTTGCTACATTCAGTTATGTCAACACATGCCAATGCTTTGAAATCCTATTTCCTTTTTAGGAACTGGCTCACAGTAAAGGTAGAAAGATGGAGCACTTATTATGGCATCTACGCAGAATGATGGTGTCAGAGAGGTTAAACAACCCTTAATTCACGTATCTTCAATATATTTCTCCCTTTTCCAGAATACCACAATTTTTCTAAGCTATCTTAGCAAATAAATAAATAAATAAATATTATGGAAAGCCTCCTTGATGTTTAAATTACATAATTTTCCTTTGAACATTCTTCCCTCCAAAAAAACAAACCCAAAAAAATAAAAAAGAGGCAAAAATCTTCTCTGTCAAGGTCACCAGATGTGTCATTGTGTGGTATTCAGAAGATACATATTTAAAAATCTAAAAACAAAGTGAAGTCCTCAGTAGGGAATACATGCCTGCCCCAGTAAACAAATTCATTCCCTTGTGCTTCACTTCATTTCAATTTCATCCTGAAGATAGAAATTATCTAATTATTTTAAGTCATTTTTGCTAAGTGGAATAATCATGTTTTCAGTAACAACAACAGTAACCAAGGATGTTAGCTACCAGAGTTCAACAATGTCTTCTCCAGGGTCAATACTTGACAACTGTATTTTATTTATCCAGCAGTCATGCAACCCCAAGCTTGTTTGAGTCCTGGATGCAGCAGACAGAGGCAGAGAGACAGAGACAAAGATAGAAAAATCAAAGGAGCATTGATAATAGGTAGGAAAAGTGAACTCTTATTGGCTATGGCTAGCAGTGAGTTGCCAGCATATTGGCTGAAGCTTTCTTTCTTGCCTAGTAGCTGCTCTGTCCTCTATATGCTGCTGTCAAACAGGAACGGTCCTTAATTTCTGCACACCGAGGCACCCCTCCCTGTTAACTCATTACTGATAATTACCATTTTCCAGACCTGTTTTGACTGTTACAAAATGCTGCTTTTTTTCAAAATAAGCTGATTAAAATAGGCTCATTAGCATAAGCTCCTTGCCGTTCAGCCCTTTTCCTAATTAAAAGCACTCATCTGTGGAGGCCTCGATTCTCCCTGTCCTCCAGGCTGGCTTTTGAGGGGTGGGCAATTCACCTTTTACTTTATGTTACTCTTTCTTATAGTTCTCTGTCTCACCCCTGAGATCTGATGCATGCATTCTTTAGCTGCTCTCTCAGCAACAATAACAGTGACAAAAGAAATACTTAGAATAGCACTGTCTCTTGTTTGTATATACACTTTTTCTGCTAATATCAGAAGCTTGTGTGGACTTTAATTTTGCTTAAAATGTTTTAGCAAGCTCTAAAAGGCTCAAAACACTATGGGTTGTTGGGTCACTTGCTTGTGATGGGATAGGGCTGAGACATCCAAAAGAAGAAGAATTCGCTTATACAGAACTGTACTAGATGTCTGTTTCTTATTTATTTTAAAATATATATGGCATTTTGTTTTGTGACTGAAAACCATTTTGCTGCCAATTTAATAAGCATCTCTTCCATTTTCTCCTCTAGATATAGATTAGCACAGAACCAAGGAGAGTCCTAGAGATGCACTTGATGTATCAGTTACTGCATTGTTCTCAGTAAAAAAGAAAAAAAAAGATTGTCTTATTCAAGAAGCTTAGCTTGAAATAACTGTATTTAAAATGGAAGGAATAAAATACAATTTTCCATTCACGCTCTGTTCCCATTTCCTTCTACAATATGCCATTTTCTAATTGTGTTTTGTTTAGATATTTTTTCACTTTCCACAAATAATTCCATGGTTAATTCCTTTTTAAAACTGTAATACTGTAGGTACTATAGGAATGTGTGTATCTAATCCTGTTTTTTATCCTTGTAACAGACAAAAACAGTCTTAACTCTACCCTCAGGTCCCATTTTGGCCCAACCAGTAGTTGCATGTATGTCTGTGTTATTCAGTACCATTAGAAAAAAACAGAAAATGGAAGAGAGGGCTTATAGGAAATTTAGTCATTAATTATTAAACCATTAATGGAAACTTTGGAAAAGTTTAAATTTTCTGAGGTAGTAGCTTCTGTGATCATGTACCTTAACATTCCTGCACTGATTTCCAGAAAACAGGCATGCTTCATAACTTTATGAATGATTTAGCATTCCTTTAAATTCCATTCTGTTTAGCAGAAGATTATTCTAATAATCCATGTTTTAAAGCTGTGAAACCATAACATTACTTCACTGATGTATATGAATGTTGGCATGCTTTACACCATCCTAATGAACTGTCTTTCTGAACAATTCATTTATTTCTGAGTAATATATATATATATATATATATATATATATATATATATATATATATATATATATATATATATATGTATATTAAAATCAGTGAGCAAACACGAGCACCAGGGAATATGGTAAAATAATTTAATATTAAAATTACTAATTAAAATGCCAATTAAAACGCCTAGCTTTCGTCGGCATCTGCCGACGTCCTCAGGGCTCAAAATGTCAGTCCATGGGAGAATCACTTTTATAGTTTGACTAGCGTGTGCGCACGGCTCCTTGACCTTGTTATTGGGCCGGCCATGACTAAGCACGTTCCTGACGTTGATTCCTTGGTAACAGCTTCCTCCCTCCCGCGCCTCTCATCCACACAGCTAGCATCAGGGAATTTTTCTTTTTTAGAGCTGGATGTCAATGGGGGATCTCCTTTCGCACACTCAGATCCATCTTCTGTTTTCCTTTCCATATCACTTTCATACCCTTCCCCTTGGGTCCTTTCCAATGCCGCTCCACACTTCTTTGTCCATAGTCGAGTACACGTCGCACCAACTCGTTTTCTAACGTCTCCCCCCTCCCCGTCCCCTTTTTGATGGTACAGCCTCCTATTTTCTTATCTCCCCCCTTTTTTGTTCCGATGTAATTATCATTGCAAGTGCGATGATCAGGGGTTGCGGTCTTTTCCCTTTCCCCTTCCCAGCCAGCAATCCGCCTCTCAGCACCCCCCCCCATTCTCTTTCCCCGTCTCCTTCCTGATGGTGCAGCTTTTTTTTTTCTTATCCCCCCCTGTTGTTCAGGTCCGATGTAATTGTCATTATAGGCGCGGAGGTCGGGGATTGCTACACTACACTAGATCTCAGGATGTAATCACACAACCCATTACCCAGGTCGTTATAACACAAAAGACTAATGGTCACACAGCCAGCACCTCAACTACTCAGGATGTTATGAAACAGCCAAACAATCCACAAACAATGGCTCCCACACAGCCAACCAATCCACCTACAGCAACTAAGCCAGCACTCCACCCACCCCCACCAGTATTTATAGAGAGACGGCAGCTCTGATAACACTTTGCTCGCACAGGCACGAAGCTGAAAACCCCAGCCTGAAGATGACGAGTGGGACCTCATAGAAACGTCGCCAAGATACTCTCAATCTTACACGGGAAAAGACCCGAATACGCCAAGACCTGCATATATATATATGAATTACTACCAGCCCTTATTCCGCACTAACAAGAGGCAGAGATGACAATCTTAGAAATTATGGTTTTGGCCACAAAATATTTTAGGCAATTCTTTCCCAGCATTAAAACTTAATAAACTATAGTTTATTATCAAAAAACCCTACTGACTTAATCATCTGTATACACTCTTATGTTGACTCTAGTTTTAAAAAAATATGAAATCTCAGCAGACAAATTGCAGCAAACATAGTAGCACAGAATCACTCCACAGGACCTCATAAAAAGACCACTGCTAATTCAGTCTAGTACCCATCTTAGTCCAACATTAATCGAATATCGCTGTGACAATTATAAGCAGTCGATGCAGAAATATTTCTTTTCTGAAGCATGCTGCACTCAAAATGCAAACCCAGCAAAATTGCCTTTTAATAAAAAACACATTTTTAAATAGATGCCAAATTAAAAGGGAAATTAAATGAGCACTACTGTTGATGCTCCATACTAATGTTTGTGATATTGTTGTTTTCAGTCCATGACCATTTTCTGCTTTAAAAGGGGGGCACACATAGACACCTGTCTCTTTCTAGAATAGTGACTAGGAATATTTAAAGAGAAAATGGCTGTTTTTTCATTAACAATGTAGTCAGTTTCTGATAATTACTTCCATGATGCATGCATATTAATATATACCTGTTATTATTTACCTGTAAAAACCACCTAGATCTTGGAAAAAATAGAACTGAATGAGAATAGTATAGAACTGGAAAACTGCTAGTTCACAGAGGAAACTTGCTTTTTCAAGTCACTACCATTTTACCACACTTTCAATGTTCAACTTGTTTATAGTTCCTGTCTAATGTATTCTAGTAACTCTGGTTAAAAATTCATTTACAATTCAGTCTGTTGAGGGTACATAGAAGAGGACTTTTTCCAACTGTAATCCAGTCTGCAACTGTAGAGAAATACTCATCTTTAAAGATTGTCTCATTTCTTCATACTTAAATAACAAGGACTAAGTGGATTGATTCACACCATTGTATTATTGCATGGGACTGATCAGAAAGAAACAATCTCAAAATTCACTAGTGTTTTCTTGTTCAGGATACATCTTGTGATCTATTTTTCTCTTTGGAAGTCTTCTGAGCAGAGGGACCCACCCTGTGGCTTGCTTTTAGAAGTACTGGAACCAGTTCAAGTTCAATGCTTGTACAGCTGCATCTGATATTCACAATAGATAATTTGTGTTATGTAGGCAAGCCCTTGTTTGCTAAGTAATGTCAGTTATTATTCAAAAAGAAATGCTGTTTCTTGACAATTCTAACTAAAGTAAACAGAAGTTCTTGACATGTACTGTTGTTGTTTGGAACTAATGTTTTGATGTTGTCACTAATATGTATTAAATGTCCAGCGGTTAAATGACTACACACAGCATTTAATCCTGTTATAGTATATATATTATGTCAATGTAGGAAGTTAAAATACTAGAGCCAGATTCATTAGAGTAATTTTCTTTTACATATCTGTGTTTGTGTTTTCCTTAACTGGCATCTCTGATTCCATCAGTAGCGTATGTTTTCTACATGGACTGAGCTCTTAGTGGGACCAAGATGTAGCCAAGATGTTAATGAAACATAGGACTCTTCTCCCCTCACATCCACCTCCACTTCGCTTTTGTATCCTCCAACTCAGAAAGTACTCTGGATACCATGTGTTGAATCCACAACCAGATGGAACAAGCTCTGTTTTTGATGCTTTGTATATCAAGCTGATGTAACATGGCTGCTTAATTGATATTTAGCTCCACTTTCTGCATACTGCATTGCGTTTATCCATTGCCCTAAGCCAGGGGTGTCAAACTGCCAGCCCACAGGCCGGATGCGTCACGTGGAAGCCACACCCACTCCATTGCCGGCAATGGCAAAACCGGCCCGATACGTTGCGCGACATCACATGACATCGCGAGTTTGACATGCCTGCCCTAAGCTATAATGTGGTTTGATTGGGTTTGGCCTACCATGCTCTAGAACAGGCATTGCATTTTGTAAACCTTAAATTATGGCTTGGCTGTTATGCCATTAGTTATAAGCCTATAACTTAAGAAGAAACAGACAGACAGCATAGTGGTTTTTTTAAATAAGATTCATTTAAGAGTTAAACTTTCTTGTAGTCATTAAACATTATATACCTACTATGGGCTGCAACCAGCAGAGGTAAGGGAATGTCTTTGAGCTGATTGCAAATAGCAGGAATCATTAGCTTGCTAGGCCACTTTATCAGGTAGGACAAGCAAAAGAAACTGAGTCAGGATTTGGACAAAGTATATGCTGCTTCAAGTCACAGTTTTGTACACTTAGCCCTCCAGGAGCTGACACAGCTAAGGAGAATGAGCCGAAGACTGTTTTGTTCATGCATCAGCAGCAAAACTGCCAGCTATGATCCATCGGCAGAATCTTTATTACTGAAGCCAGTGTAAGAAGCAAAAAAAAAGGAACCAGCTGGATTTTTCTGATCCCAATAGTTGTTTGTAATGCTGGTTGGTTTGAATCACTAATTCTTTTTCCACTGTTATTGCAGTAAGTCCCACAGGTTGTTGGAGGGTTTGATGCAATTGAAAATCAAACTGTGGAGGGAGATGAGCAGTCTTTTTAGCAATGTGTAAACTAAGGACTAACTCTAGTGTAACTACATCAGGGGTGTCAAACTGCCGGCCTGCGGACCGGTTTCATCATACCGGAGCCGCGCCCACCCCATTGCCAGCAATGGCGAAAAAGGTCCGATACGTTGCGCGACGTCACGTGACGTCGCGAGTTTGACGTGTCTGAACTACATGGAATAATCAGTGTTAAAAATGTTGTGTGGAGAAATAGAGAATAGAGTGCACGGGAAAGCTTATGTGAAAATGCTTAGTGGATTAGTCATTCCATGTGAAATATCCCTGGCTCATTCTGACATGCCAGGGAAAGCAGTTATCTTTAAAAAAAAAAAAGCTGGAAAGTGGCTACCAATCAGAGTCCAGAAGTGCAGCTTCTGAGATACTGGGTCTGTAATAACATTGAAGAGCTAAACTTCAAAAAGCAGGAGCTGACCAAAACAAAAACCTATATCTGATTTGTATTTAATTAACATCACATATAATGAAGATAAGTACCAACCATGGATGTATTGAATAATTCTTCCTTCTTAAACATAGAAAGTTGTAATTTGGTAGCAAGTTTTGGATAGTATAAGCAAAGCTTTGAGGACCTACTAGAGCTTCAGGTTATACAGCTCTGGATTAGATAATAGTGAACTGATTGAACCAATGGTCTGACTCACTTTTTCCCATGTTGCTGAGAATAGGATCTTAATTTTACCAGAGAACATTCTGACAAAATCCCTAAGGAGTTTTCCTTCCCATTTATTTCTTAGTGCTGCTGATAGTGTTACATTGGAATCTCTCTCAGAATGATTTGGCGTAGCCTCATCACATTACAGAGCCCTTTCCCCCTTTCCTGTACAGAAACTAGGTGAACGCCATTCCTGTTTTATCCTCTTTTCCAGCCATTTCTCTTTGATCATCTCTGCTGTGCAAAGTCAGATTGGAGAATGAGCTTTGTGCCTCAGGCAAAATCTGCTCCTTCTTTTCCTGACTTTATTGTAAATCAGGAGTACTATATATTTCAGTAGTGTTGCACCAACATAAAAATGCAGGTGACACCAGCCTCAGAATATGTGTTCAAATACAATATTGATAGCAGATAGAATCTAAACAGCCGAGAACAATATGTTCAGCTCTTGTCTTTTTTTTCCCTTCCACTGCTTTCTTGTGTAGTTTTTTTTCCCTTTTTTTAAAAAATAGCTCTCAGGCAAGCCTTGTGTATCTATGGTCTAGATGCTTTCAAGATTTAATATTAATGCATTAAAGTTCTGTTGCTGAACAACTACTATGGCTCACTGTTTACAGAAGAGCTTTTTTTCCATTCCCGAGCACCTATTTTCTGTCTTTTAATGGCCCTTTCATTTGTGGGAATTGGAATTCTGTGATCTATAGCACCACTAACTATTCTTTCTTTGAATCTGGGCACTTTAATAAGAATGATTTATTTCATCACTAATACATGAAACTTACTGGAAAACAATAAAAATGGAAAGCTGCACAAAACATTAGGGAAGAACATTGATGTGTGTGTGTGTGTAGACAGTGAAAGGAATTTAATAGATACTGGCACATGAAGGGAAACATATTGTGCCTGAAAAAAAATTTAAACCTTCAAAAATAAAAGAAATGTACTTCTTTCACAGTATTATATTAACTCCCAGACCCTGGTTGGACTCCTTCCACAGCGCCTGCTGGAATTATTTCATTAAAATTACTGTTGCTGTAATTAATGATAATGGAATCACATTCTAATCTTAACTGCAGAGAATGCTTGACAGGTTCACTTCAGATTTCTCCTGCTTCTACTGGAAGTCTTTATTTCTTAAAACCCAATCCTAAATGTCTTCCTAGTTACATGAAACGTATTTCTGGTATTGCTTAGTGGTAAGTTTTATCTGCAGCCAAATAGCATTGACATTTATTTCACTCTGACGAATAGAATTTACCTCAAAGTTACTACAAGCTTTCTGTCTTGTTTTTCCAAACACTAGTAGAAATTTAAACAAGAGTCAGCATTTGGATCAATCCAGTATTATTGGAAAATCTGAGCTGTAAGTAGAAGGCATAAACAAATACCTTTATCAATATTATATTCTAGAAGCATGCAGTTTGATAGCCAGTTGTACTGGTAGCAGGAAAAAAATTCTTCAGGGTTTGTCAATAGGAGATATGTTACATAGCACTGTAACTACTTGTGTATTCCTTAAATTGATAGGATTGTGTAAAACCTTAATAGTTTGATTCTTTATTTTTTTTATTTGTTCAGGTCATTTTTTAACTCCAGGCAACTGCCTAGATTAGTGCCAGCAAGTCTCTCCTTGGCAAGGTTTTTCAGAAATGACTTGCTATTGTCTCTGTCTTCCTAGAGCTGAGAGACAATGGCTGCCCTAAAGTCACCCAATTAGCTTTATGCCTAAATCAGGACTATAACTCACTCCTGGTTTCCAATCGGATGTCTCAACTATTCGTTGCAAAAGTCTTGATGTTTTAATGGTACGGATTAAATTCTAATTTGTGTTTGCCATTTGCTGTTCTGGAACTGTTGCCTGTTTCTACTGCTATGCATTTTTCCCCAACATCAAACTTTTTACAGAACTCAGTTTCAAGTACAAAAATGGTTTGAATGAGTATGGAGATTAAAGTGGTAATAAGTGTCATCTGAAACACTTGTTAAAGCCAAGAAGTAGCTCCTTCTGATCCTCTGAAATGTATAAATGCTTTAGAAACCCTGCTTTCTTTTAAGCCCTATTCCATTTCCCCCACAGCTTCAGAAGAAAAAATGCCTAAATATCAGAACCAGTTAATAATAAAATATCTCATGTCAAAGCTCATTAGTGTTCATCATTAAACAAAGGAAAACAAGATGTAATGGCATTCAAGAAACGAAGGTATTTTATTTTATGCTTTGCCTGATCAGAGAATAGCAACTTTCGATTCCTGCCTCACTACTTCTTCCTTTCCCTCCCAAACAAAATTTTTAGATTCCAGTAACCCAATCCAAAAGATGTGCAAAGGAGGTATCTCTCCAAACCATATCATTTTGTTTCATCTCCCCTAATCCACCTCATTTTGGCCCCCTTTCCATTCTGTGCAACTGAAGGCAATTCATCTTATTTTAATTAATTTTTACTTGCAGTATTATCACCCTATGTATAAAGGCAAAAAGAAAAAAATAAATTGTTAGATTTTTTTTAATTATAAAACTAACAGTATTAATTACCAGTACAGTAAAGGCAACAATGCATGAAACCTAAGTGGTGTTTGTAGGCACTGAGGCAGAAAGTAACTATGGCAGGCTGCAAAACTTTTCATTTTTACAATAAAAGACTGTATATTGTAGTGAGAAAGCTGAGGATTCTAAAATTAAAAACAGTGGAAAATTGCACAATTCTAGAGACATCGGAAAGCAGAGTTGCACCTACAACTAGAGTTATCAGACATCTGGAAAAAGAAGGACACTTCCCCTTTTTGCCCTCATGTCCTCCATCTGGCAGGCATGGTTTTAAAATCAAATATCTTGAGAAGTTTTTTGGACTGTTTTCATATTCAACTTTTCATTAAAACGTTTGTGCATGGTGACTTTGTAAATTGATTGCTTATTTCTCTCTCTGATCCATCCACAGACTCGATAGCCTAGATTTATGTTATTTTATTTATTTCCTTATTCCAGCAGTTGACTTCAATTCAGTCACTTCAAATCTATGATCGTTGTACTTTATAGATCCCATGACTCATGAGATGTTTCTCTGATAAAATTTAAAAAGTGCACTGTCATTGATTCTATATTATCACTAGCATATGTTCTTGACAATAAAATTTTGTTGGAAAAATATTGTGATTGAAAAAATATGCTTTCTGATACTGGAAAAAGTAACATAACATCACATCACATCACATCGATTCTATATATTATATTAGGTTGAATCTCTAATGATCTTCCATACATTATTTCTCCTGACCTCAGGTGACTTGGAGAATAAGATGACCCCTTCTTCTCTGTGACAGCCACCCAAATATTGGAAGACAGCTACCATATCACCCCTAGTCCTCTATAGACAAACCTAGTTCCCTCAATTGTTCATTGTACAATTTAGCTGCAGACTTCTTATCATCTTTCTTACTCTTCTCTGCACTCTTTCTAGAGTCTCAACATCTTTTTTGTATCATGGTGACCAGAATTGGATGTAGTATTCCAAGGGTGGTCTCACCGGTGCAGTATAAAGTGGAACTATCATTTCACATGATCTTGAAACCTGTATCACTTTGTGGATGTAACCTAGAACTGCATTAGCATTTTTGGCAGCAGAAGCATTGTAACGTGTGTGTGTGTGTGTGTTTGTGTGTGTGTGTGTGATGGGATTCAGCCAGTTCACACAACCTTTTGGCAGCTGCAGTTTGTGTGTGTGTGTGTGTGTGTGGGTGTGTGTGTGTGTTATACAGATACTTGCTGATATCTCAGTCTTGCTTCTCAGTTTGGATTTTTTGTAAGAGAGAATCACTATTATTGGAGATATTGAGCAATACCTAGATGTAAGAAATGTGTGTTTTTTTTCTATTTTTCACACTTCTACCACATATTAGTAAGACTATAGGTGAGATGCTTAAAATATCTTATTAAAGTTACAGAAGCTGACATTGGACTCCCAATTTAATTTAAAAAGCCAAGAGCAAAATATATAGTGGTACTAGTGAGAAAGAAGGATGAAGAGCCAAGCATGATGCCCAACTGGGCTTATGAAAGTCAGAAAAGAATCTATTAAAATTAGATATTCAACCAAAAGATTTTAAATGAAATATAATATAAATTTTGGCATGTGAAGACAGATTCTGTTTATATGTAGAAGGAATAATAGATCGAGATGTGTTCTAGGAATTGGTGAATAAGAAATAAGAAAACTTTTTTATTTAAAACAAATATACTCACAGCTCTCCAAAACTTGCACTGACACAACAAAGTCTGTATTATCCAAATAATCTACTGCCCATTGTAATCTGTTCTAAGGGTAATCTATAATTATTATTTTGATTTACCTAATTCATCAAGATCTTGTTGAGCTTGTCTGAGTGCAGTTAACAATGGTGTGCCCCAATTGTGTATTTATTGCTGTGGTTTTTAGTTGTCTCTTTATTGTAATTCTTTTTTTGTTGTTGTTATACATCATCTTGAGTTGGGCATAGAAATCATTGAGATAAAATGAAATAAAATACATACTACTCCACATAATATAGCAACTCACATGTTCTCTAAGCTGTCTGCCAATTTTAGTACCATTGATGAATGAGCAAGTGCAGCATATTAAGGCAATATAGCTTCATGTCTCTAGTTTTGCATGGAGATCACTGAGGGACTTTGAATCACTTTTGCACATCCAGTTATTTTCACAAGGGTTACTGCTAAGATAATAAAAACGTGAAAAAATGTCAACATACACTGTCGTGAGTTCTTGAAAGAGAAAAAAGGATCTTCATGTGAGCTTGAGAGATTTGATGTCATGAAACTAAGAAAAGAGTAGGATGCAATATATCTGAATGAAAGTGATCTGACATTATGAAATGGTTTTGATTAATATATGTAGGAAAATGTAGGTTTACTTATGAATGAAAAGCTACAATGTATAGCAGAAATGTGACACCTAGTGTCATCTAGATTATGAATAGAAATGTAAAAATTCATAGATTAGCTATAATAATTTAGGATTCAATTAAGTGATGATAATACAAGATTCAGAAATTAGTTTGAAGGAAAATTGTGGAACATTCTGAATTAATAATAAAAGTACAGAAAATGCTGTTGGGCCATCCAAGGGTAGTGATAGTTGGATGAGAAATGATAAGGCAAAGAAATGAATATAAATCTAAAAATATAATTGAGTTGATTAATGGAAAGAATGAAAAAAAAATAACGAAAGATAGAGACATAATGACAGCTTCATGGGCAAATAATTTTTGACTGCATCCAGAGTTAATCTTGAAACTAAAATGACAGGGATGTAGTTTAAGCAAGGATGGTTTGCAAGGGTAAAAGGTGTAAAAAGGTTTAACAAACAGCATTGATGTGAAGTACCTTTATATATGTCTATTTTTATCATCTTGTTCCTTTAATTTCTTTACCTTACTGTTCATAATCACTTTCTATATTTATACCACCACCACAAGGGACAGCATCATGTGTATATTCATGTATTAATCGATACATATACCCATAAATTCTAATTACTGTGGCAGCTTGCAACTGTGTATGGAGATATTTTAAAAAATCTGATTGCAAAACTATTGATATAATATCACCACATTTTCCAATGTGTTTATGTGCAATTCTTGTAATTAAGTGAGTGAATGGAAAGTAAAAGAGTCTCTGATTACTTTGTTGTCATCCTTTTAACTTACATTTTGGTGCTCCTAGCTTATTGAGATTATTCTATTGCTAGTAAATACATAGCTTTTGTTGTTTCTTCCTATGCTGCCCTCCCCCCAAAATCAACCCTCTACCAGGTTTTTAACTGCTGCATTCAAATACCTGTTGCAAATGTCACGCTGAAGCACAGAGCATATATTATATCCGTGTCCAGTTTCAGATGTATTCAGGAAAACTTGTATTCTGTATTTTTTTTCGACAGTTTTGTGATTCATAAATAATATTTTTGTAGCTATAATTTTTATGCAATATTTTGTTTGCAATATTTTATGATGTTGAATTTTTATGAATTGATCACAATTTAAATTAATCTGGTGAATGGTCTATCCAGAATAAGCAAAATTAAAATATTAGCGAGTGTTGGTTGTATTGCATATAGTTCTCAAAAGTTTTTCTTAACTGGCTCATTTTTAAATGAAAATTGCTGTTTAGTCTGCTTATAAACCTGATTTAAGGGGTACAAGCAATCAAGAAGTCACAGTTACTTTTTTATCCTCCTCTCTTCCTTCTTTCTGAATTACTGAGTGCAATTTAGAATGTTTGCTTCTGCTTTTAGTTAGCTATGATTTCTCGTATCATTTGGTTTGGCAGTCAACATTCATAGTAATTAGTTTCAGATGCAATGATTTCAGAAAATGGCTTGTTTACATAGGAACAGTTAATGTAGAAATGTTTAATAGTTACTGTAGTCTTATTTGTATATTGTGCTAAGCCATAGTTTAGATTCATCTTCTAAATGTGTTAACATATACTGAATTCTGAAGTCCTAAAGCTATAGGTTTTCATAATAAAATATTGAGAAAAATGAGTAAATCTATGCCACTGAAACATGAAAATGTGCTGTTTTCATGACGAGGGAATGTATAGCTTCACATTTATCTTTTAAAACTATGTCCTGTTGCAGATACGTAATAAAGAAAGTAGAAATGATTCGCACATTTTGCCTATTTTTTCCCATTAAATTTTATGCATCCTTGTGCATTTTTGTAGAAAGCACACAATGGTATTTCTTCTCAGAGGAAAAACATGGTAAAGTTACAAAAATGTGAAAGGCATTGAAACACTTAATAAAAAAGGGCTCAAATTAATTACCTTTCCCCCATTCTTTGTGACTATATGTGTGTGTGCACACATACACACATGCACACAACACACACATAACACACACACACACACACACACACACACACACATATATATATATATATTCCTGTGTGTTTGTGTGTAAGCGTACATACATATACATATATTATTATCTATATATCTATATTATCTACATATGTATGTAATTTGTATCAAGGGCACCATCTTTGATGGTGGATAATGTTTTTAGAATCAAAATACTTTTGAATGAATAAAATATGGCCATCAGTAGGTTGTCTTGCAGTCATCAGTCTTCTAGGGGGGGAAAGGATATGAAAATTATGTTAATTAAATACACCTAAAAGATGGAAATTAGCAGTAGCCCTTTGGCTCAGTGCATACTTCTAATGCAGGGGTAGTCAACCTTGGCTCTTTTATGACTCGTGGACTTCAACTCCCAGAATTCCTGAGCCAGCACTCGTGGAGTTGAAGTCCACGAGTCATAAAAGAGCCAAGGTTGACTACCCCTGTTCTAATGGGTCCAGAGTACGCAACTGCTTACCCCAGGTACTCATTTGTATCTCTGTCACTTTTTACATTTTGTTCCATCTCTCTCTCTCTCTCTCTCTCTCTCTCTCTCTCTCTCTCTCTCTCTCTCTCTCTCTTTATTTATTTATTTATTTTCAGGAAAGTACATATGCAAATGAAAAGGGGAGAATGTGGAACAAAATTTAATTAAAATGTGTTTGTTTCTTTCCCTTTGAGTGCTTTAGGGTGGAATAGCAAATTGTTAAAAAAAAAAAAAAAAACTACAGAGCACTCAGACTAAGGTTAAAGAGCTGAAAACTGATTACACCCCACTGAAAATGAAAGCAGGAGAGGGGCTGGATGAGAGGCAGCAAAATGAGGTGGGCAAGGATTCCAGAAGGCTCTCAAGCTGGGGGATGTGTTTTTCACTGCAAATTATTACAGCTCCACACATGCTGAGAAGCTCGTAAAGCATAATCAGCAGCTTTTCCTCAGGAAAGGGAGGGGAGAGGGTTCAAGGACTGAGGCTATCATTTCAGGTGCAGTTCATATGGAAGATAAGGCTAAATTAAAGCTTTGAAACTGGGCTGTCCTGTACTCTCCTTCCTTTCGCCAATCCCCTTAGTTCCCCTCTGTAAGAAATCTGTGATTACCAGCAAAAGGCCGTCTATTAGACTGCTGCAGGATTATGTGCTAGGGAACAAATAGGATGATATACGAGATGAAAGGAGGTTGTCCCATTATAAGCAAAGGGTACAGATGCCGATGGCAGCAGATTTTTGAAAGAGTCATTTTTAATGCTATGCTTATTCTGAATGCAACACTGCAGAAATAAATCTTTGCATCAGCAACAATTGTGTCATTAAATGATATTGTTGCATAATGATATTTTCTTCACCTCTTCCAGGTGAATCGTTTCTGTTCAACCTCTATGCAGGTATGTGAATAAAAGACATGGAAGACCTTCTTTTCCATCGGCTTATCAATAAGCTTAATTTAGTTTCACTCTAATGAACCAAGGTCATTTGTCTTTTAATCAATATAACTCAGAATATATTCCAAATTGAAAATGAGAACATCCCGTCCATTCCAGTCTTCCCTCCTCTCGATTTTTACCTAATAGCTCTTTTGTTCTTCCCATTAATAGCTTTTGATCTCCAAATGTTTTTATTCCTCCCTTAAAGATTTAGCCAACTTGTGAGAGTAAGAAGTGACGCAGGAAGACCTGTTTCTTGACCCCATCCTCTCTGTTGCCTTGGTGTGCAGCACGTTTCATTTCAGATTAAAAACCTGGTGGTCATAGGAGATACAATTTATTTCAGCTCTCAGGGCTACTGCTATTCAAGCAGAACTGATTTAGAATTGGCATAGACTGCACAAAATGGTACTGTAATGCAGCATAAACACTGGAAATGGTGATAAGCTGATATGTCAGATCACTGAACTGAATAAGATTTTAGTCATAATTTTTATAAGTTTTCTTAATGTTATATTTGATAAAGGTTAATTTGAGAAGTGTTGGCTTGATTCCCAGTATACTCAGTCATCTTGCTATCATCATCAGAGAGTGGTTCTGAATGTAATATTCCTTGACTTAAGCTGTCAGTAGCTCAGTGGTGAGTTGGAACTGAAAATTAATTGTACCCTCATTTGGAGTGTTGTGACATTGCTTACAAGTTTTTAGGTTTTAATTCTGTATCAATTCAAAATTGGGAATTCTTTGGGGATGCTTTGAGGGTAAGGAGGAAAAGCAGACTCACAATTATCTTATAAACAGGTACAGTATCTAAATTTACACTATGGATATACATCAAAATGCTAATGACACTCAGTGATATATCATGACTTCAGACTGAGCTGAAGATGCCATGACTATCTTGAACTAGTATCTGGAATCTGTTAGAATCTTAATCGGGAAAAATAAACCCAGGTTAAGCCCTAGTAAGCCAGAATTGTATGTCTGCATGCATCAGACCTATCTGTTAACATGACCTCTAGATGTTGCTCTTGATGGAGTTGTATTGGCCTGACCCAGATGTTTTAAATCTTGATTTTGCTGGAGTTATCTTTTCTGCTTCATCAACAGATGGACATTGTGCTTGGGCTGTGCTCAACTTTAGCTGGAGTATCTGTTAAGGCTGCATCTGTACAGTGATGCCTTTGGTAACAATACCTGTACCCTACACATTGTGACATTACTATTGCAATGTGTTCTATATTGGGCTGACTCTAAGATGAATTGAAAGGCTCAGCTGGTGCAAAGTGCAGGGAAACATGTCATTGTAGATAATACTCATTTTGTTCCAGGCTTCTGGTCCCAATTCAAAGTGTCAATTACGTAAACAGGTACCAAGTTCTATATAGGATGGCACCAGTTTCTTCCAGGGACCACTTTGCCAAGTATAAGTATATGCATCTAATCTAACATTAAGGAAGGCCTGGTAAGAGTTCCACATTTATTTCAAGTCAAAGATCTTGATTAGGAGATAGGCTTTCTCAGTATTAGTTCACATACTGTAGAACAGGGGTGTCAAACTCAATTTCATTGAGGGCCGCATCAGCATTGCGGTTGCCCTTGAGGGGCCGGGTGGGTGTGGCCAGGGTGGGTGCGGCCTACTGAGTGGGTGTGGATGGAGTGGGTGTGGCCTACTGGGTAGGCATGGCCAGCTCTATATCATTCACTTCAAAGGTGCCTGTGGGGCAGGAGTGGGACAGATCTGAGGGTCTCTGGCAGAAGGGGATGGGACTAGGGCAAGTGCCAAGGCATGGTCCACTGGAGGAGCCTCACTGTTCCTCTCAGGCCATACAGGGGGAGTGGATGGTGGTGCGGGCTGCCCGGAGCCCTGGGCAGCAGAGGTCAAACACCCAGCCTGGCCCTTGAGCACCCGCGGCACCAAGCCCAGCCCCACTTCCCCAAGGGGGCACCCAGCTGCACTTATCTCCTCCTCAAGGCTGCTGCTGCTGTGATTGCTCTCCTTAGCCAGGTTACTCATGATGGGTACGAGGGCAAAGTCAGAGGGAGGTCCATTCCCTCTCCATGGGAGTAGACCCAGCTTTGTATCCAAAGCTTCCTTAGCAATAAGATGAGATGTGTTTCAGCATAGATGGCCACCACAAAATTGTACATTGGCTCCCGGCCTATGTGGGCCAGGGCCAAGACAGAGGGGGCCGTTCCTTCACTGTTTCCAGGATGGCTTCGCGGGCCACATGAAACCACTTTGCGGGCCGCATCCGGCCCCCGGGCCTTGTGTTTGACATGTCTGCTGTAGAATATGCTTATGACTAAATTCTGATTGGTTCCTACATTTGTTTCATTCAGGAAGACCATTAGAACCATAAGTCTTTGGACCAGGTGGATTAGAGGTGTCTATTATTATGTTTACATATGGTTTTTAACAATGGTTTTAAATTCTATTTTTCATTTATTTCTGTAACACCCAAAGTATCCAAATTGGGGCAATCTGTATGTATCTATATAGACTCTGGGTTGATCACTAGGAGAAGATAAAAGTAATGTAAACAACAGATTATTTTAAAATATAATGCAGAGGACAAAGGTGACAAATAGGTTTTTTCCCTGTGAAATAGGAAGCAACAATATGAAGAATAAAGCAAATATTTGGCCTGAACTCCAATCTGATTTCAATTTACTTTGTGTTTTTTTTTTTTTTAATTCCACCTAAAATGATGATTCTAAGAGCACTGCCGGGATAGTGGAATCTTGCTAACTCACACCATTTCTGATTAACATTGAGGAAACAGATGAGAAACTGGCTAATGCTGCATTATTGCTCAGTTTGCTTTGTGAGAAAGGCACATGTCCTCCCATATATATTTATATAACATGTAACATGGTAAAGTGAAGAAAATAAAACAGTGAACCAAAAATGTGTTGCTGCTACCTGATGAGAAAGCTAGTTATGGCTATCTTTGTTCAGTAATAGAAACCAGTCAGATATTCTTTGCTACTTTTGTATCTTATCAGGCAGCAGTTCCAAACAAAATTAGTCCTGATTATGGTTCTCTCATTTCTAGTAATTTCCTTCCTACCTTCCTTCCTTCCTTCCTTCCTTCCTTCCTTCCTCCCTCTCTCCCTCCCTTTTTTTTTCTTTTCTTTTCTTTTTATCTTTAGCGGGAATATTAGGTATAGATTTCAACAGATAATTAAGACTGCAGAAAGAATAATTGCAACCAGCCTGACTTCCATAAAAGACCTGTATATCGTGTGGGTCAGAAGGAGGACTGAGAAGATATCTGCAGACCCCTCACATCCTGGATATATTCTGTTTCAATTCCTTCTTTCAGGATGACACTACAGGGTACTGCATGCCAAAATAACACAGGGATGGTGTTTTCCCTCACACCATCAATCTGCTAAACACTTAATTCTCATATTGCTGTTTAATGTATATGAATATTTACCCATGTAACATGGCTGTAGTATCATTTATCCTTATTATTATTTTCTTTACTCCCCCCTCTTATTGGTATTATGATTATGATTCTGTTGTTTTGCATGTTGTTTCCAGGATCTTCACTGGAAACAAATTCCTTGTGTCTCTAATCACACTTGTCCAAATAAAATGTTCTAGTCTTCTATTGTCTGTAAATTCTTAAAAACTTTCTGCTTCTATTTTCTGACTGTCTAGTTATGTTCCTGGTGACATGTCTCTCTCCCCCCCCCCCTTATTCTGCTCTTAGTATCTTTTTGCTCTTCAATCTTCTTTTACTAACAGAAAAGGTTCTCAAATCATTATCATCCATTATTAATATTATTATAGTTTGACCTATTTGTATTCATATATCTGAGGAAAATATATTTCTGATTTATTTTGTGAGCCAGTGACCGAACAATTAAAAAACAATATGTACTGATTTAGTCATCACTTGTAGGCCGTGCTGCATTTTTGCCATCTGTGATAGCTACCCCGGATATTTTGCATCTTTGAATTCTTTTCAATCAAACAAACTACCTAATTCATTTTTCCCAACAGTATCACACTTGAAATAGCCTTTGGAATGATCATTGTTCTTCAACAATATCAAGAAGAAGTGAAAATCCTTCCTTTGTTTTATTCTATTTAGTTATGATTCCAATTAATTACTTTATAGCACCAGAGTCACATTTTCTTTCCACGTCCTTGTTGCATGTCTATGAAATTTATTATTTTGTTTTCCATTTAGTCCCTTTCCAGCATTTTCCTGGGGTTCTTCGGGAATGGAGATTACAAAGTTATTAATGTTTGAGTTCATGAAGAACGTGATCGTTTTTGGAAGTCAGCCTTGGATTGGAAGCAGCCTTGCTGCCACCTCAGCAGATCAAACAAAGAGGATCCATAGTGGAGGCTTATTCCCAAGCATTCTTCACATTTTGCAAGGAGGCCAGACAAGAAGCACAACTAAAAGTATTAACTCTAAATTGATTATAATTTATTCTAGCTTAATAGAATATTGCAAGCCTGAAAGTACATCTCTCTCTGCTTGCCCTTACATCCCCCCAGAAAACTAGGGATGGTTCCTTCTGAGATGTTCATCACGCTGCAATTCCTTCTGCAAATTTAGTTGCTACTTGTCTGACCATCATCAATTCTGCAAGTTTTCTACTTATCTCCCAGGTCATTCCTACTTTAGTCTTGTACATGAGCCAAGAATTACAATGGCTCTATGGAGGTTTGAGGAGAAAAATATTAAGGAAAGCAAATAAATGAATTCAGAAGGAACCTAGAATATCAAGGCCTTTCCTCTGATTAGAAACTAGTGTCTCTAAACTGACCCTTTATACTCCTCCCCCTTTTTTTGTTGGTATGGGAAAATGCAAAGGTAACTTAATATATCATGCATATGAAAGGGTAAAAACCCTCTTGTTTTTAAATTGTTGGCTAAAGCATGCATTACATAATTTACTTTATTTATCCATATTTATTCATTATTTCCTGGGAGTATGGTGTTTAAATATGCGTAGCACCATCTTGGATTATTTTGAGCATGTTTCATCTGTATAGATATATACAAATAGTCTTTAACCTACAACCATTCAATTAGTGACTGTTCGAAATTACAACAGCATTTAAAAAGTGACTTATGATCATTTTTTATGACTTATGATCATTTTTTACACTTCTGACCATTGCAACATTCCCATTGTCACATGATCAAAACACTTTGCAATTGGCTTGTATTTATGATGGTTGCATTGGCCCTTGATTATGTGATCACCATTAACAGCTGCAGTGATTCACTTAACAATGGTGCCAAGGAATGTCATAAAAGGAGGCAAAACTCTCTTAACAACTGTCTTGCTTAGCAATCAAAATTTTGGACTCAGTTGTGCATATAAGTCAAGAACAACCTATGTGCAGTAGAACAAACATTGCAGTATCACTGTTAGTCTAGACCAGGAGTCTTCAAACGTGGCCCTTTTATAACTTGTGGACTTCAATTCCCAGAATTCCTCAGCCAGCGTACCTGGCTGAAGAATTCTGGGAGTTGAAATCCACAAGTCATAAAAAGGCCGTGTTTGAAGATCCCTGGTCTAGACTATAGAGTATTCTTCTTGATTTGTGGCCCAGTACTTCTAATATTTTTACGTTTTTTTTTTCTACCTTTTATTCTGGATGAATCCCATATAGACATATTCATATAGATGTATGTTTTGGATTGAAGATATTATAATAAAAAGCATCACTAGAGGGCACTCAGAACACCATATACTTAACTCATTCTGGACTTCATTCTCTTGAAAAGAAAAAAAATGTAAATTATTTTAAAGATAGGATATGGAAGAAAGAAGAAGCCATTTTTGCTACCCCAAATGCAAAAGCCTGACAATTTGCACCTGAAACTTGTTAATCTTTTTTTTATCCTAGTTTTGGAGTCTGTCAGACTGACATATTATGCAAATTGGAATTAAGCAATTAAGCCGATAATGTTTCCTTTGAAGAGCTTGACAAAGCAGAGAAAATGTGGAATTTTCACACACAAGACTTTGAATGCATATTAACTTAAAAGCAAATGCAAGTCAAAGAAGGAAAAGAGGAACCATCATTGTACATAATAGACAAGTCTCATCTTCCTGTTCACTTTTATCTACATTATACATAAAACGGCATTCCAGATCCGTCAAAAAAGATGCTTGGCAGTGTGCAGTAATATGTTTCTTTGAATCATCAAAGCAGCTGCATCTTTTTTTGCACTCTCACACTTCCATAAGCTTCTTCTGGCTTTGTCTACATGCATGAAGATGATTGATGATTTATAAATCCAACGGGCTATATAACATCTCTAACTTATTGTGCAACAAATGCTTTTTATGAATTCCATGTGCAATATCTCAGACTGCTGGATAGAATGGGAAAATAATTTCCCAAAACCTGCTAAGTGTTGCCCTTTTTTTATGCAGAAAGGATCATTTCAGGAGCTAAGGTCTCCTGTTTTAGTTTTAACGTAACCCCATGTCTTGCAAGTTCCTCCAATAAGATTTCACTCTCTTAATGAAATTTTATGTCAAACTTCAGACAATTAATGCATGCTCATATAATGTATTTGCAAAATCATATGAGATTTGGCAGCTTCATGGAAGGGGATCAGTTAAAAAATTTGAGAGCCTGCTGATATCTAGGGATGCTTCAAAATGCCTGGCACGTCCACGCCCTGCATTTGCATTTCTACCCCAAGGCAGTGTTCACAGTACTGACCCAGATGAATGAATCATCTGAACTTGATATCAGACAGTACTGTGTGGGGTCTTTCTTAACTGACAACCTATTTTAAAAGGGACAATTTTTGTTGTGGTTTTTACTGATCAAAATCAGCCTCAGGGGTCTTCATACTGGTCCATTCATCTCAAAGTTCAGGGCTAAACACACTTGCTTTTGTGCATTCCTTTTGCAAGTAAGAACAAGAACAAAATCTACATCGGATTCTTCTACTCTGTCTTTCACTCCCTAGCATAAATTACCTGAAAAGAGTGATCCTATTACTCTTCATTCACAAATATGATATTTAAGCATCAATGGTTAGTGTCTCAGTAGGAGTGGTTGAGAAATAACTAATAAAGAGAAGCCTTTGTCAAAACATCAGTTGCAATACAATATGCCAGACAAAAAGATGAAAAAAATGCCTATGATTACATTATGCAAGAGTAAGATGGTCAGTCTGAAGATTCTGTCACTGCTGGTTATGTTACTCCTACTGTAGGGTGCACCCATAGATTGTCAGTAGCTTATCAGAAATATAAAAAACACTCCAATTTTTAAAATTCCTCCTTTGTTGTCTTTTTTCCTTGTTCTTTTTTGCCATAAAGATTATGGCTAGTCCTCTGAAGTATCCCACACATTTTGGAGTGGTGTCTCTTCTTTCTTATTTTCTTTGAAGAAGAATTCAATTTCCTTTACTGCTACTTGTATAAATTCCTTCTCTTTTAGTAAAGATTGATTCAGTATCCATCTTAATTTTTTTCTTTATTCCTCTCCAAGTCAGTTTTATTGGATTATGATCAACCCATATATTGGTTTCTATCTCAATCTCATGTGTATTTGTTCTTAGTTCAGGAGACATCCATATCATGTCGATTCTAGACCATGATTTATGCCTATTAGAATAAAATGTGTATTGGGATTTTTTGGGGATTTGTTTCCTTCCACATATCCTGTATGTAAATTTCTTCTGCCATTTTAAAAAATGCCTTAGGTAATATCTTTCTTCCCTATTTTACTACTTCTATAGTCTAGATTTCCATCTACAATTGCATTGCATTTACTACTTCTATAGTCTAGATTTCCATCTACAATTGCATTCTATAGTCTAGATTTCCATCTACAATTCTTCCCTATTTTACTACTTCTATAGTCTAGATTTCCATCTACAATCTATAGTCTAGATTTCCATCTACAATTAAGTCAAAAAACTTGCTTACTAAATATGGAAAACTGAATTCCAAAAATTATAATTTAGCCTATAATTTTATTTTCTCTCATATGTTAATTAGTGTCTATGCATAGGTAAGTTTAATTTCCAAAGAGACGAACATAAAGTGTTGCAGTCCAAGAGGTAAAATCTGTATCTGGTAGCATAAAGAGTCTATTAATGCACTGACTTCAGGGGTCAGTGTATTATGGGTTAAGATGACAATGACTTCTGACAATTTCAAAGTTTCTAGCCCAGTTGGCACTACACATCTTGGTAGCTCTAAATGCAGCATAAATGTGCTGTCGGTAAAAGTATTATATGTGAAGGAACAGGGTTATCCCCAAAAAACCAAGAAGTACTACATCATACCATGCCTTGGTGCTCTCTGAGCTTGCTTGTTTTCTTGGAGTTAATCTATGCCCATGGTGGCGAACCTATGGCACGCGTGCCACAGGTGGCACACAGAGCCCTCTCTGTAGGCACGTGCGCCATCGCCCCAATCCTAGGCCTTCAGCTGGGTTTTATAAAACCTTTTTTCTTTAGACCTTCACCGCCGTGTGCAAAAAAAAAAAGGTTCAATCAATCAATCAATCAATTTTAACTTCTCGCAGGGAAAAAAAAAGATCTCGCAAAGTTGGAATTGATTGATTGAACTTTTTAGTCCCACCCAGTCTACCGTTACCACTGCAGCCACGCCCACCCAATGGGCCACGCTCACCCAATTGGCCACACTCACCTAATTGACCACACCTATCCAATGGGCCACGTCCACCCGGCACCCGACGATACATAATTGGGTTTTGGGTTGCAGTTTGGGCACAGTCTCTAAAAGGTTCGCTATCACTGATCTATGCTGATCTGAATGCTGATTACTGGTGGAGAGGTGCTGGAGTCTTTTTCTCTTTTGGGCTGGGTGATAGTTTCTTTTGCATAGTTTATACATGTTGTTAATGTCTATGTTTCTATTGATGGCTGATTTGTCCGAGTGCCAGGCTTCTAGAATTTCCCTGGCATTTTTGGATTTGGCCTGGTCTAGGATTGTTACATTTTCCCAATTAAGAGAAGCAGAGATGGTAGTAGATAGTTATTAGGAATGATTCAGTCGTGTGCTCATCCAACACATAATATTTTTAGTTATGACTCTAACCATCATTCTTCACAGTATGCAAGGTTTAGTTAGGTTCAACATTGATTTGTTTGTTTTGTGACAATGTGCTTTGTGGGTTATGTGTTTTGGTTAGTTTGTCATTCATTGTTTTATGAAGTAATGAAAGTACTTCAGAAAATGAAGCACTTTAATAGCTAAATTAGATATGGTACAAAAACATAACAAATATGGAAAGACAGCAGAGAAATAGAAAGGAAAGCATCAAGCATGCAGCCTATTTTCAGTTGAAAGCCAATGGCAAAAGCAGTTATTTTCATATTTCTTTGCCACCAGGAGAGATAATTTTCTTGCTCATCCTATTAAATTAAAGGCCACAAGGAAAACAACATTGCAGGCTGTATTGCCAACATCAGCCCTTACTGATCTTTCAATATTTTTTTGTTCCTGCTCTTTATTATTTTGCTATGCATTCACAATAGCAAAGTGTAGAAAATGAAGTCCTTTTCACACAAAGTTAGGTAATTGGGAAAATATAGATATAGTGTTTTCTTGATTACTTGATTTCTTGAATCAGGGAGAAAGCAGAATTGCTTAATTCATTCTTTGTATTTGTCTTCACTTGAAAGGGAAAAAAAATAACCCAACCTATCAAAAACAGGATCATAACTGACAGACTAGGAATACAAATTAAAATAGGCAAAAAATTGGTAATAGAACACCTATCTACCTTAGTTCAAATCACAAGACCAGATGGATTACATCCCAGATTTCTGAAGGAGCTGGCAGTTGGTATCTCACTCCATTGAACCTTATCTTTCAAAGACCCTGGAGGATCAGGAAATTACCAGAGGACTGGAAAAGAGCTGGCATGGTTCCCATCTTCAAAAAAGGGGAAAATAGATCCAGGAAACTATAGATCAATAAACCTAACATCAATACCTGGGAAGATCCTGGAAAAGATAATCAAGCAACAGATCTGTGAACACCTAGAGGCAAACAAACTTAAACATGGGAGCCAACATGGGTTTGTCAAAAACAGATCATGCCAAACAAATCTTATTTCATTTTTTGGCAAAATGCTCTGAACAAAGTATATTTGAATTTCAGTAAGACATTTGTCAAAGTAGACACAACTTATTTCTTAGCAAGTTAGAAAAATGTGGATAGACACCACTAGATGGTTTTGTAATTGGCTGACAAACCACACTGAATGTGTAGTCATTAAAGGAACTACATCTACATGGAGAGAAGTAAGCAGTAGGGTACCCCAAGGTTCTGTCTGGAATATTGCAACCAGTTTTTGTCACAACAATCTAAAAAAGATGTTAAGACTCTGGAAACAGTGCAGGAAAGAGCAACAAAGATGATCAGGGGATTGGAGGCTAAAACCTATGAAGAATAGTTCTAAGAATTGGGTATGTCTAGTGAAAAGAAGGACTAGGGGTGACGTGATATTCCAATATTTGAGGGGCTGCCACAAAGATAAAAAATAGCCCAAGCCTGCAAAGATGAAGTGAGGAAAGCTAAGGCTCAAAATGAACTAATGCTTGCGACCAAAGTCAAAAATAACAAAAAAAGCTTCTTTCAACATGTAAAAAACAAGAAAAATGTGAAGGAAATGATTGGTCCATTAGTGGGGGAAAGTGGCAAGAAGATGACAAGCAACAGGGAGAAAGCAGAACTATTTAACTCGGTTTTTTGCATCTGTCCATTCAGATCTAATTTGGCAATTTGGAAAATAATCCAATTCTAAATAGACCTAAACTAAAGCTCCCATTAATTAGCATTGGAAATATATATATAACTGCACACTTTTCTGTTTACATGAGATGAAATCTTCAGGAACAAGCAACTCTTCTAAAGGAATTAAACTGAAATGTTTGGAAGATTTGAGACTTTCAGTAGCACCTTTAAAAAAAATAAATAGGCAGTCTATGGAATTGTTTGAAGCAGAATTTTGATTCTGTAAGTGCTTTCCAAAGGTAAACTTTGTCTCTGGGTACATGAGCTTCAGAATTGGGTCATTTTCCCCATCAAGATTCTAGACTGTCCAATTTACAGCTATATGGTTAGATGGTTGGACAGTCAAGTACTCACTGATATCTGCAGCTCCATGGGAGCAATACTCTTTTAAGCTGATCAATAGAGAAAGCACAAAAAGAATTAGTCTCTGACCCTTTGCCGTCATCTGGGACATTTTTCTCGTTTCTAGCAGACTTCAAATGTCTGGGCTCTGCTGCCTTTTTCTGGCACACAATGGATTCATACTAATGTCAGTAATACAAAAAAATGGCTACGTAAATATAGAAAGTCAGTTTGCTTGAGCTTTTCTGAATTATCTTCAGTTCACTGAAAACATTTGGAACACTTTCTTTTTTCATCAATGTTCCTCTGTGTGTATGTATGTATAGACACACACACACACACACACAAACAAACACATATATAAACTATCATCAGTGAGATTCAATTAACATATTAGGAAGATAGAAGAGAATATATAGAGAAGATAAAATAGCTCACATTTCAATTCCTCAAGGGATTGTTATTGTTTCTGCTGGATTGTTGAGTCGCTTCTCCCTCCAGTTATTTTTTTAAGATATTATTTTATTTTATGAGGGTTACATTTTGTATTTCATGGAAAGCATTTCCCCTTTTTTGTATGCCTGCCAGTTCTGCCCCATGTTAATGTGTACATACCATTAGGGACTGTAAGGAATTGAAGGGTAAATATGAGATAAGCTAAATATTGTGTTAATGTAGTTCACAGAGTACTATAATTAGAAACTGTGAAGGACAAAAATGTGGGGAAAATAGAGAGGCGCAACAGAGATGCAAGATGATTCTTTTGGATGGCTTCATATGTACTAAATCATGGTTTAGTATAGCATGATATATTATGAACTATGAACTCAACCAATTGAGCCTCATTTAATCTACTGTTAATTAAACAAACTATGTTTTTAATCACAATGTGTTTAGTAATTGTAAAGGGCTATATTGAAAGTATGAGAAAATTGTTCCAGTGAAGTACTCTGCATTCTCTTTGCTTCCATGTTCTTTCCATGTTCAGTTGTTACTCAGGCACAGATTGAACCATTGAGAAATTTGAAACTATTTGAAATATAAGAGACCATATATTTGTTCTTCTTTAAAAAACCTAAGTTAAGCATGTACAGTATCATATAAGTGGTTTACAAGATTCAAAATAATATTAAAATCAGTAAAACTAAAATGAAGTAAAGATAATGCAAGAGATGTATCTATTGTTTTTCTAAATGTTATAAATGTGACAGGTGCAACTTACTTCCCTAAGGAGAGCTAAACAGTATGTGTACCATCATCTTCTGCCTTGCTTCCCACTGCAGCCTTCATCTTCCTATCCAAAGATGAAGAATAGCCCCTAAGCTTCAAACAATTGCCCACTAGTGCATAGCTAAACTATGCTACACATAATGATGACTAAATTAAATAGCTTTAAAACAAGATGAAACAAATTTCTGAAGGTTAATGGCATCACTAGTTATTGGTCAAGATCAGAAAATGTATACGAGCAAATATAAACAAGAAGTTAGTTTTGCTCTCATGTCTTAATTGATTGATGATAAGGCAAAAGAAAGGAGGAATCATCTGCCAGTTAAAATGACTTTATTTGAGCCCAATATCTTTCAGGAGTATATCCTTTCTCAAGGACATTCTAAAACAAACAAACCACAAAAAAAACCAATACAAAAGAAGGCACTAAGGATTATGCACAAGTTTAGAATGTATATCTTACAATATATATTTATAAAAATGGACAATGTTTATATGTGAGTTTCTTAGCTTTTACTTTTTACTTATTTCAGAGTCTGTCCGTGTATTTTATGTTCATATTTTTTGCATTTATTCATTTATTTTTTGTACTTAACAGTACACTTATCTATCAGTTCTAACCTAAACTACAAATAAATAAATGAATATTGTTTCCCATGAATACATCTGACTGTTTGCATTTTAAAAGTGTAACTTTCTGTTATGGACACCACTGAATTAGGGTATGCATAAAGAGAACTGTCCATTATTATAAATATTGTAACATGTCTATTGTAAGCTTTTGCATAATCATTAGTTTCTACTGGTATTTTAGCTTTATTTCTCTTTTTAGAGTGCCCTTGAAAAAAAATATTTTACCAAAATGGGTTGTGCTGTAATAAAATCAGTTTTACTTGCACTTGGGATTCATCTCTCCTCTTTTTTCTATTCCATTCCTGGCCTCCTCTTTCAAGTTTTATGAGAAGCATAAACTTTTAGTGTGATGCAGCAAGGCTGTTCTTCATGTTGTTATGTTTTTTTATACAACTCAAGTTTTATTTCAGATTTATCAGTTTTGGAAGATTGCTGACTATTCTGCAAGGATTGTGATTAGTCATTATCTCATAGAGTTAGGCAGAAGAAATTTTATTTTATTTAGTGTATGGCATTTACAGAGGCCACATAATCACTGATATACAAATTTAGTTTAAATAAAGGCAAAGGAAAGTTAAAAACAGTCCTATACTTTTTACAGAATTCATATCACCTGCAATTCCTTTCTTATACTATTAACTGAATAGAACTGTTAGGCAAAAAAAAACAAAACCTGTGTTTTTAGTGGCATGTTTTCTGCATCGACAAGTAACCATTAAATTGCATGTTTTGAATATTGCGAAGATCTTCTTGGTTAGTTTCCCTGCCATCTTTTTCTACAACTTCACTTGATTAAAGTGACCCATATCCCCAGATGGAAATTAATACAACTGGTTCATTCCATTCACTTAGGATCTCAGCCTCTGAATGACCAGTGGGTACTTCCTGTCTGCTTCAGTAATAGGAATGGGGTTTTAAAAAATGCAACTACAGAAATGGAACAAAATAGTTTAATTCATAGCAGTTTAATGGACTTTTCTGACTTTGAATTATAGGCTTCCAGTTATCTGTCTATAAATTTATTTACTCCATAATATCTTTGGATAACATCTTTCCTCTTGAATTTTTCTTTTGTTCTCATCATTTCAACTAGTAAATGCAAAGTAGATATAATAAGTGGAAACTGGATAAAGCTAATACAGCAAATTCTCACTGACATCTAAAGAACTTAAATACTTAACAAGGTGCATAAGTTCTACAGGGAATTATATATGTTTACCTTTCTCTGTGCTGTGATCCAGAAGACTATAAGCAAGCAGAATTATCAGTCATATGTGGAAAAGCAAAAATCGGCATGTCGGTTTTCAAATGTTTATACAAGAGTAGTAGTAATAATAATAATAATAATAATTAATAATTAATAATAATACAAAGCTAGACATGATCGAGTTGCTAAATTAATCCACTGGGCATTGTGTAAAAAATATGACTTGCCTGTGTCTGAAAAGTTGTGGGAACATAGGGTGGAAAAAGGTGTGGAGAATGAGAGGGTGAAGACCTTGTGGGACTTTTGAATACAGACAGATCGCCATTTGGAACACAACACACCAGATATCGCAGTTGTAAAGAACCGAAACATACAGCTGATTGATATCGCTGTACCAGGAGATGCCAGAGTCGAAGAAAAAGAACTGAAAAAAATTATGAAATATCATGACCTGGCCATCGAAATTGCACAAATATGGATGAAACGTGTAACAGTGATACCCATTGTCATCGGGGCACTGGGAACTATGTCCAAAAACTTCACAATATATTTCAAGAAACTGCAGCTTCCTGCAATAACTCCAGCAATGCTACAAAAAACTGCACTACTCAGAACATCTTACATTTTTAAGAGGTACCTGATTGATACCTAGGATGCTTGTTCTGTCATGAAGTTTCTCCTTAGTTCTAGGTTGCTTCTCTCCTTGATTAGTTTCCATCCATTGCTTCTTGTCCTGCCTTCAGGTGCTTTGGAGAATAGCTTGATTCCCTCTTCTTTGTGGCAGCCCCTGAGATATTGGAACAGTGCTATCATATCCCCCTCATCCTTCTCTTCGTTAAACTAGACATACCCAATTCCAGCAACCATTCCTTGTATGCTTTAGCCTCCAGTCCCCTAATCATCTTTGTTGCTCTTCTCTGTACTCTTTCTAGAGTCTCAACATCTTTTTTACATTGTGGTGACCAAAACTGGATGCAGTATTCCAAGTGTGGCCTTACCAAGGCTTGTAAAGTGGTATTAACACTTCATGTGATTTTGATTCTATTCCTCTGTTAATGCAGCCTAGCATTTGTTGGCAACTGCAGCACACTTACAGCTTGCTTCAGAGTTAGGATAGCACCACAGTCACATGACCCCACAGACACATAGCCCCACAGTCACATGACTCCCTCTGGGGCACTTGTCAACCAATTCGCTTTTATGGCATTTTGCAGTATCCTGGAACCACAATTTGCAATGGTTTTGTTTTGCTTACCAAGGCATTATAAAGTGGTATTAACACTTCACGTGATCTTGATTCTATCCCTCTGTTAATGCAGCCTAGCACTGTGTTGGCTTTTTTGGCAGCTGCAGCACACTGCTGGCTCATTATTATTATTATTATTTATTAAATTTATATCCCGCCCTTCTCCTTGCGGACTCAGGGCGGCTGACAATCGATTAAAAATACACAAATAACAATTACAGAATTAAAATTAATTAAGAAGAAATATTTAAATATAGTCTAATTAAAATATGATTAAAACCCCTCTAAAAATTGCCCTAGGCCAGTCCCGCTTGTTGGAA